>NW_028324376.1:0-42592 GCF_058129835.1 Hydra viridissima | reverse complement strand
CGCAAAGGAATTCATTTAATTCAATCCAAACATATATAGAAGATTATTATGTTACGATTTTTTTTTTCTTTTATGCAGCCTAACATTTATTTCACCTACATTTTATTTTACGATTAACTTTTATATTACCTTTCCTTTTAGTGTTTTGTGTTTTGTGATGTCAAGCTACATAAGCCAAACTTTAAAGAGGAAAACTACGCTAAGCTTTCTTTGAAAAACTATTCAAAAACTACCTTAAACAAAGTAGCGAGGCTTTTTATGCACTTTTACTCTCTAACATACCTACATTTGTGCATAGGGTTTTATTAGATTCTAGTAGGTTATTACGTTGTTGTTTTTTTATGCAGTCTAACTTTAGCTTCATCTATATTTTATTTTACGTTTATCTTATATTTTATTTTGTCTTTTTGAATTTTGTGTTTTGTGATGTCAAGCTACATAAGCTAAACTTAAAAGAGGAAAGCTACGCTAACCTTTCTTTGAAAAGCTGTTCAAAAACTACCTTAGACATAATCTAGATTTAAAAGAGAAAGACTACGCTATTTTTGCTTTGAAAAATCTTTCGAAAACCACCTTAATCGATAGAGATAGCACAGGATTTTAAAAAGTTGTATCTAGTCATCCACTTCTTTCACAGCAAAGTAGCGAGGCTTTCTATGCGCTTTTACTCTCTAACATACCTATTTTTGCGCAAAGGATTTTATTTAATTCAATTTAAACATGCCTAGTAGATTATTATGTTGTTGGTTTTTTATGCTGCCTAACTTTAGCTACATCTATTTTTCATTTTACGTTTGTCTTATATTTTATTTTATCTTTTTGTGTTCTGTGATGTCAAGCTACATAAGCTAATGTTAAAAGAGGAAAGCTGCGCTAACCTTTCTTTGAAAAACTATTCGAAATCTATTTTTGAGATAATCTAGATTTAAAAGAGGAACACTACGCTAATTTTGCTTTGAAAAAAACTCTCGAAAACTAACTTATTCGATAGAGACAGCACACAAATTTAAAAAATTGTATCTACTCATCCACTTCTTCTTTTTATGGATTTTTACTCTCTTATTTACCCAAATTTGCGCAAAGGACTTTACTTAATTCAACTTAAACATGTCTAGTAGATTATTAAGTTGTTTGTTTTTTATGCAGCCTAACTTTAGTTTCATTTATATTTTATTTTACGTTTATCTGATACTTTATCTTGTCTTTTTGTGTGTTGTTTTGTCAAGCTACATAAGCTAAACTTAAAAGTGGAAAAGTACGCTAACCTTTCTTTGAAAATCTATTCAAAAACTGCCTTAGACATAAGCTAGATTTAAAAGAGGAAGACTACGCTATTTATGCTTTTAAAAAACTTTCGAAAAATACCTTAATCCATTGAGGTAGTGCACGAATTTACAAAGTTGTATCTAGTCATCCACTTCTTCTATAGCAAAGTAGCGAGGCTTTTTATGCACTTTTGCGTTCTAATTTATCTCTGTTTACGCATATGGTTTTTGTTTATTTCTATGTAATGATATACAAAAGAGTATTTTGTTAAAGATTATGCTGCAGGAGCTGCGTAAAAAAACTCTGGCGACCTTTCCTTAAGAAAAAAGCAACTGAAAGACATGTGCGCCTTAGAAAATTCAAATCGCGATTCACCAAATTAAAAGACGAAAAGAACGAACTTTAAAAGCTCTCACTAGACATTTGTGTTTATGATAGGCAATGCAGTTTTTGATTTTATGCAGCCTAACATTTGTTTCATCTATATCTTATTTTACGTTTATCTTATACTTTATCTTGCCTTTTTGAGTTTAGTATTTTGTGATGTCATGCTAAATAAACTATACTTTGCTAATTTTTATTTGAAAAAATATTCAAAAACTACCTGAATTATAAGCTAGATCTAAAGGAGGAAAACTACGCTAACTTTTCTTTAAAAAAAAATATTTAAAAACTACCTTAAACATAAGCTATATCCAAAAGAGGAAAACTATGCTAACTTTTCTTTAAAAAAATATTTAAAAACTACCTTAAACATAAGCTAGATCTAAAAGAGGAAAACTACGCTAACTTTTCTTTGAAAAAATACTCAAAAACTACCTTAAACATAAGCTAGATCTAAAAGAGGAAAACTATGCTAACTTTTTTTTAAAAAAATATTTAAAAACTACCTTAAACATAAGCTAGATCTAAAAGAGGAAAACTACGCTAACTTTTCTTTGAAAAAATACTCAAAACTACCTTAAACATAAGCTAGATCTAAAAGAGGAAAACTACGCTAACTTTTCTTTGAAAAAATACTCAAAAACTACCTTTAAACATGATTTAAATTTAAAAAAGGAAAACTACGCTAACATTTCTTTGAAAAAATATTCAAAAAGTACCTTAATCGAAAGAGATAGCACACGAAATTAAAAAGTTGCATTTAGTCATCCGTTTCTTCTTCATCAAAGTAGCGAGGCGTTTATGCACTTTTTATTCTCTAAGTTATCTCTACTTACGCAAATGGCTTTTGTTTATTTCAATGTAAAACTTTTCAAAAGAGTATTTTGTTAAAGATTATGCTGCAGGGGCTGTGTAAGAAAACTCTGGTGACCTTTCTTTAAGAAAAAGCAACTAAAGTAGATGTGCGCCTAAGAAAATCCAAATTGCGATTCACTAAATTAAAAGACATATACAACAAACTTTAAAAGTGAAACTATTTTTACAAGCGTATTTGGTAAAGATGAAATGTTCTTATGACATTTTAACGTTACGAAAGGGATTTTCTTCTGTTCAAATATTTATTACAATTTAAAGTGTTAAATAATGTTACAGAAACGACCTAAAACGCCTGTTGTATTAATTTAAACGAACAAAATAGATAAAAAAAAAAGAAAAACTATCATTAAAAAAAAAAAAGTAAAAAAAGAAAAGAAATAGAAGTTGAGGAAAAATAAAAATAAGAACTTCTAACAAAGAGCTCTTCTTTTTATTTTTCAGATTTTAGATGCTTAATTCCTTGAATGAAAAGTTGAACTGATGACCCACTACTAAGGTTGTTCCTAGCCCTTCCGTTCTCAAACTAGGCCATTCTGAGAGGCTGTTTGATTAAGTACCGTTGATAGTAGTATCGCACGTAAGAGACTTCTAAAACTCTGATTATTAATTCCTTGAATGAAGAGATGACTTCATACTCACTAACGAGGTTGTTCTTAGCCATCCGTTCTTAAACTAAGCAAAACAGTGAAGTTGTTTGATTAAGTATCACAGTTTGCTGATTTGCACATGCACCATTGCCGAAACTGTGATGCTTGGTTCCTTGATTGGATTGAAGAAGCTCATCACCATGCATTTTACAAGCTGTCCGTTGTTATGTTTTGCAATTCAGTGGTTCTGTTTTGCAATTCATTTTCTGTTTGTTTAAGTATCATCGATGGTGGTGTCGTGCATGCAAACTTTCCGAAACTCTGATGCTTGTTTTTCTTGAATGGAGAGATGAGCTTATACTTTAGGTGACTTTTAAAACTGCAGTAATTAGTGCCTCGAATGGAGAAACGAACTCATTCATTACAGACCAAGGTTTGTTCCTGGCCATCCGTTAACATATTAGGCAACAGTACAGCGAAGCTGTTTGTTTTACAAGCTTTTGTCGTTTCGAGAAATCACTACATTAAGCATTCGATGGTGATACACGACTGATGGCCAGGTTCTGATTTTCGAATGAAAAGAAGAGTCGCATCCGACCACCGGTCGGCTTTCGACGCAAAACAGCTGTACACACTCGTCCAACGATCCAGTGACTAACTGTTGCAACGAGAAAGTTAGCTTTATTTGTCGTGCAGATTGTCCGCTTGGACGTAAAATGCTAGAAATTTGCTGAACGCTCGGTTTGCGCCGCCCAAGAGTCATTCTGTTTCTGCGTTGCCAGCGTCTGTCGGCTAAATACAACTGAAGACTCCGCGCAAGCTTTTTCACCGCAAAAGTTGTACAGAGCCACACCGAAGGCTAAAATCGACTTTAAGGTCGAAGGTTAAAATCGACCCTAGAGGTTTGAAAACGACGTCACGAAATTTTCAAGACATCATCGAAGAAAATTACGGCGGCCAGATGCAACTCTTAGTACTAACTCTACTAATCTTAGTACGTTAAGCATTCCAGTCGAGAGATCAGACGTTTTTTCGTCACCTAAGAGACCGGCCGATGCGTTTGCGACGCTGCGGAAAGAAAGAAGATGGCAAACCACAGGGTTGTTACCGTAACAAACCTCCGTGAGTACCTCCATCTCGAGTGGCTTTTGAAGAAACGTTCGTTTTAAACTCAAAGGGATGGTTGTTAAAGCTCACAAACGCCTGGTTAACGATTTTCTAACGGCAGACACCGTGTTTACAATGGATACAGACCGATTAACTGAGCCCAAAGCGCAAGATCTATCAGAAAACTCCTCTAGGTCGATGCAACGAGACGACTAGACACGTGCGTCTAAAGGCATTTTACAATTGAAGGACGCCCCTCGTGGGCCCTTTAACCTTAACACTAAACTCCTGCTTGATATCCTCGTCCCCAGGTTTCCAAACCGTAACCCCAACCCCCTCTAATCCTAACCCCCTTACCTCTAACTCTCCCCCCTCAAAAAAACAAAAAACATAAAAAAGCAAACAAAACGAAAAAAAAACTTGCTTCCCTCCTCACTTTTAGCTCTAGGATGCAACACCTTTTTGCCGCCCTCCGCTAGAAGGGAGTAGGGAGTAACGAAAGCTTGACATCAAAGTAGCGTTTTGTATGAGATTTGTTTGCCAAAATTTGAGCGTTTTTAAAAAAGCCAAGACTTCGTCAGAGGGGTTTCTTCTTTTCTCCTAAAGCTATCGATCGATTAAAAAGCTCAAAGCAAAGAAATTCAAAACAAAATACAAAAACGGGAAGTTTTAGTTTCTGCACCACAAGCCAAGCACTAGTTCAAACTGGAGATAATAAAAGGAAATCGAATGATCTCACTTCTCAGACCACTGAGCTGCCATTGGTCGGCAGTCTCTTGTTTGGAGACCATTGAGCTGCCATTGGTTGGCTGTTTAATCGTTGCGATTGGTCGGCAGTTTTATCGTTGGAGACCATTGAGAGATATAAAAGGAATTTTTTTTTTTGAGCACAACATTAAACGTTAAATCGTTAGATGTTGTTATAAAGGCACCATTAGAATGCGATGTCCTCAAATATTTTCCTCGATATTTTAATAAGTAAACAAAAACAAAACTAAGTCTTGCAACTGGCGAAAACTTTCAATAAGCAAACAAAGCAACAACTTTCCTTTCGAGTTTTTTACATTTTAAACAAAAGACAAACAAAGAAAAAAAAAAACAAACAAAAACAAAACAAAAACAAAAAAACAAAACAAAAACAAAACAGAAAAGGGAGAATGAGTGAGTCGACTGATTTCGCTCAACTGTCTTAAACGAGAAGTCATAAACGTTTGCTTGTGCCAGCAAGTTGCAAATTAAGTTGTAAATGAACTGCACCGCAAAAACTTAACCACAGTTTATTAAGCATATTAAGCCTTTGCTGACATGTTAAGACATTTTAAGCCTTTGCTATTATCATGAGGCTTTTGCTCCACGAGCCAAAAAAGTACGCTAGAGTTGACAAACTGCATCGCGGTCAAAAAGTGTAATTACGCCAACACTTTTATCCGTTTTAAGCATTTCGTTTTTCGCACGAACAACAATTAAAGCAGCTCGTTGAGCTTAACGACGTTCGTATTTTTTTTCGAAGCCAAAACTTCGGCTATAAGTAGAATGAAGAGGCACTTCGAAAAACAACAAAGCTGTTCGCAGTCGATAGCAACGAGCGACAACATCTCTGCGAGTCTGGCATCAAGGTAAACAGTTTTTTTACATTTTCATTTGTTAGTGCCACTTTTGCGTACATTATGTATTCAAAAATTTGTTGCTGACGCTAGATTTTTCGTTTTCAATGAACAACAGTTGCAACCTCTAGCCGTTTGCTAAAACAGCTTGCTAGGACAACCAAATCAATCATATGTTGTGAAAATTTCTTTTTGTTCAACTGACTAAGGAAGATCGAGCGAACGCTTTTTTTTTTATAACTTGTTTGTATCATATTGCTATTAAGAAAACAGCGTTGTGTATACTAAACGTGACATAATTGGCAATTATCCGTAACTAAAAATAAGATAGAAATTACAAACTTGATACCATATTTTAATTACTCTAACAAAACTAGACGTCATCGCGTGAGAAAATAAATGTTCATAACACATAACCTATTTTTTTGTTTTTTTTTTCTTCTCTTTTTTCCTTTTAATCTCTTTTCTTTCGTCCAAAAAGCGTTTTGATTTTTGCCTCGCCACAAGCGATGAAATCGATAAAAAAACCTGCTCGGACATTCTCAATTCTCAACAACAAAAGCAATCAAAGTTCAAGCTCTCGAGCACGTGCGCCAACAGGTTGATGAAACCGTTCAAATATGCTCGATCGCTAGAATTTAAAAAAAAAAACAAACCCAGAAACAAACCGAAATAAAAAAAACAAAAACAAAAATGGACATCTTTAGAACGCTTAAATTTTATAAAATATTTTCCTCTGCGTTTTTAACCAGCTAAACTGTCGTAAAGTTTTTTCGGTGCAGCTCATTTAAAAAACTTAGTTTTCAACTTTTAAACGTTTTAGACTTCTCGTTTAAGGCAGTCGAAAGAAATGAGTCGACTTGCTCTCTCTCTCTCCCTTTTCGGTTTTGTTTTTGTTTATTTGTTTTTGTTTTTTCTTCGTTTGCCTTCGTTTGCCTTTGTTTGCTTTTGGAAAAGTTGTCGCCATGCGAGACTTAGTTTTTTTTTTTTTTTGCTCAAATTGAGCACAAGTGAGTTTCTAGTCTTGAAAGTGTGCAAAGTGTGGGCCAATCTGGTGGCTGGAGTGATGACACGTGAATGCTGGAAATTCCAGACTTTGAGCGGATTCAGCGTACATAGAAAGAAAATGTAGCATTCACGTGGGTCTCTCCTAAGCGTGCCATTGGTCGGTCTGCTGTCCTTAAGTACCCCCCTCCCCCCCCCTCAACGTCACGTTTGCTCAACTTTCTCGGTCTTTGGCGCCCAGAGAAAGCTTGAGGAAGGATAAAAAATGGCGAGGTTTCGGTACTGCGTTTTCTGTTATTCTTATTTGTTTTTGTTTGTTTGCTTGTTTGTTTGTTTGTTTGTTTGTTAATTTTTTTAATTTTTTTTTTTTTTTTGTTTGTTTCGTTCGTTTGTTTGTTTGTTTGTTTCGTTTGCTTCGTTTGTTTTGTGATGTTTTGTTTTCCCTTCTTGATGGCACAAAACAGAAGCAAACAAGACTTTCGGTTATATTCGGTTATATTCGGTTCAATAAAAGTTTGTTGGTTTCTGCACAACAACAACAACAACAACAACAACAACAACAAAAGTCCCTCTGTCCTTCAAAAGCAGTTTCTCCTCTGTCCTAAAGAAGAGCCTCTTTGTAATCGATCTTGTCTGAATGCAGCTCTCCTTTTGCCTACAGGTTTTTATTCCAACCCTTTTGTTGTTGTTAGTGCCATGTTGTTGTTATTGTTATACTCTGTAAAAGCAGTTGTTGCTGTTGTACTTGTTTGTTGTTTCTAAAGACACTGTTGTTGCTGCTGTTAGCGCTGTTAGTAATCACCCACTTGGCTTGTATTTTTGTTTCTTGTTTTTGTTTTTTGTTTTATTTATAAACACTCTCTGAGTAAGTGATGCTGTTGCTGTTGTTGTTGTTACAGTTGCAATGAGTGTTTGTTAATGTTCCCCCACTTGGCTTGTTTATAATCTATTTTATTTTATCAACACTCTCTGAGTCAGTGATGGTGTTGCTGTTGCTGTTGTCGTTATTATGCTTGCAATGGGAGTTGTTACTGTTCACCCACTTTGCTTGTTTTGTTTTTATTTCTTTATTTTATCAACACCCTTTGAGCCAGTGATGCTGTTGCTGTTGTTGTTGTTATAGTTGCAATGAGTGTTGTTAATGTTCACCCACTTTGCTTGTGTTTTTGTTTTTGTTTATCAACACCCTTTGTGTCAGTGATGCTGTTGCTGTTGTTCTTATTACAGTTGCAATGAGTGTTTGTTAATGTTCACCAACTTGGCTTGTTTATAATCTATTTTGTTTTATCAACACTCTCTGAGTCAGTGATGCTGATGCTGTTGTTGTTACTGTGCTTGCAATAAGTGTTGTTAATGTTCACCCACTTTGCTTGTTTTGTTTGTGCTTTTGTTTTTGTTTATCAACACCCTTTGAGTCACTGATGCTGTTGCTGTTGGTGTTATTATAGTTGCAATGAGTGTTAATGTTCACCCACTTTGCTTGCTTTATTTGTTTGTTGCTTTTTTTTTTATCAACACCCTGCGAGTTAGTGATGCTGTTGCTGCTTTTGTCATTTTACTTGTATTTATAGTTGTTACTGTTCAGCCACTTTGCTTGTTTTTTAATCTGTTTTATTTTATCACCACACTCTGAGTCAGTGATGATGTTGCTGATGCTGTTGTTGTTATTTTACTTGCAATGATAGCTGTTACTGTTCAGCCACTTTGCTTGTTTTGTTTGTTTGTTTGTTTGTTTTTTTTATCAATATCCTCTGAGTAAGTGATGCTGTTGCTGTTGTTGTTGTTATAGTTGCAATGAGTGTTTGTTAATGTTCCCCCACTTGGCTTGTACTTCTGTTTTCTGTTTTGTTTTGTTTTTGTTCTTTTTTGTTGTTTTTGTTCTCAACACTCTCTGAGTAAGTGATGCTGTTGCTGTAGTCGTTGTTATAGTTGCAATGAGTGTTTGTTAATGTTCACAAACTTGGCATGTTTATAATCTATTTTATTTTATCAACACTCTCTGAGTCAGTGATGCTGATGCTGTTGTTGTTATTATGCTTGCAATAAGTGTTGTTAATGTTCACCCACTCTGCTTGTTTTGTTTGTGCCTTTGTTTTTGTTTATCAACACCCTTTGAGTCACTGATGCTGTTGCTGTTGGTGTTATTATAGTTGCAATGAGTGTTAATGTTCACCCACTTTGCTTGCTTTGTTTGTTTGTTGCTTTTTTTTTTATCAACACCCTGCGAGTTAGTGATGCTGTTGCTGCTTTTGTCATTTTACTTGTATTTATAGTTGTTACTGTTTAGCCACTTTGCTTGTTTTTTAATCTGTTTTATTTTATCACCACTCTCTGAATCAGTGATGATGTTGCTGATGCTGTTGTTGTTATTTTACTTGCAATGATAGCTGTTACTGTTCAGCCACTTTGCTTGTTTTTTTTTGTTTTTGTTTTGTTTGTTTGTTTGTTTGTTTTTTTATATATCCTCTGAGTTAGTGATGCTGTTGCTGATGCTGTTGTTGTTATTATGCTTTCAATGAGAGCTGTTACTGTTCACCCACTTTGTTTGTTTATAATCTGTTTTATTTTATCAACACTCTCTGAGTCAGTGATGCTGATGCTGATGCTGTTGTTGTTATTATGCTTGCAGTGAGAGTTGTTACTGTTCACCCACTTTGCTTGCTTATTGTCTATTTTATTTTGTCAACACTCTCTGAGTCAGTGATGCTGATGCTGTTGTTGTTATTATGCTTGCAATGAGAGTTGTTACTGTTCACCCAATTTGCTTGTTTTGTTTTTTTATTTGTTTTTTTGTTTGTTTTTGTTTTGCTTGTTTTTTTATCAATACCCTCTGAGTCAGTGATGCTGTTGCTGTTGTTGTTGTTGTTATAGTTGCAATGAGTGTTTGTTAATGTTCCCCCACTTGGCTTGTACTTTTGTTTTCTTTTTTGTTATGTCAACACTCTCTGAGTCAGTGATGCTGATGCTGTTGTTATTATGCTTGCAATGAGAGTTGTTACTGTTGTAGTTATGTCTGTCATTTGTCCTTGTTAGCAAGTTCTATTTGCCCTCTCTTGCCTTTTTTCAACACAGTTTCTTTCTTTGAGTCATATGGTTGCGAGATCCTCTCAAACTCCATCTCTTTATTTATTTGTTTCTTTTCTTTTTTTTTTTTTTTTCTCACTCTCCTTCTCATAATAGCAATCACTGCTGCCACCATGCATGTAATGCTAGTTGCTCTCATTCTTTTTCATTTGCTAGTGGAAACTTTGTTTCTTCTTGTTGCTCTCTTTTCTTTCTTTTTTCTCTTTTGCAGAGGATTCGAAAAAACACAGCTCTTCCCTGCAGTTGTAAACATTCCAGGATTCCAGGATGCAGGCAGAAGAAAAACACTCTCACTAACTGTCTTCTTTTTTTTAGCATAAACCGTTGCAAACAAACACCTGAACATGTCTTCTTCACAAGAAAACAACACTGTTGTTGCCCCTTCTCCGAACTCTAAAGCGAAAAAGAAGAAAAGAAGGCAGTCACAAGAACAGAGAGACTTAAAGCTCAAAAACAAAGTCAGGGCCGCATTAGTTGCAGCGTGTGGCTCCGTAAACAGGGTTGTACCTTTCTATGGTACCAAGAAGAGGTACGCTGTTAGCTGTCCGATGCCTTTGTGCAAACATTCCTCCACAAGCATTAAAAGACACTTGACTAAAAAAGATCATTCTTGGACTTTGGATGAAGCTTCCATCTTTTACTCTGCAATGGTCAGGAAGTTTCAGCATGCTCGTCTCGAACGCAAGTCCGGCTGTCCAAAACCTTACCCCTGTTTGCAATGTTGGAAGTATTACGACCGACTGGACATACACTTGAAAGAGACTCATTTCTACGATTCCAAGACGATCAAACAAAAGATTGCAGAGGCAAAGCGATACGACAACGACAAGCTCTATGTCCCTCAATTTATTCGACCTGCCTTCTTTGGTATTAAGCCAGTAGCTGAACAAGCGTCTGCATCAGGCTCTGCATCCTCTGCTCCTGGGCCTTCCTCCTCTTTTTCTTCTCCGGTTCTTTCCTCTGATCCTCTTTTAAGCTTGCCCTCATCAGTTGCTGGTTCGTCCGAGGCTCCTTCTGCAAACCACTGCACCTCTGTAGAAAACAAAGAGCTGAACACCGAATCCGTCCTAGACTCTGATTTTAATTCCTTAAAGCACTTGGTTTCCAACTCCTCCGTCTTGACAGAAGATAAGAGACTCTTGTTTCAGCTGGACAAAGATGCTTTTCACTTTTATTACCAGTCAGCAGATGAGCTCTTCAGAGATTTTGAAAAGTGGCTTGTGGTAGCCAACAACAACACTTTGTCACAAGCAAAGATCTACAAAAATGCAGTTGTTGAAATATTGACATGTTGTGACAGCACGCTGACGCTGCACCCGAACGCTCTCACCAATTCCAACGTTTTGGAGGATAGATACTTTTCCATGCACTTTAAAAACATTCAGCTCAATTCCAAGCTGAGTGAACTTGACCAAACAAAAGCCATGTCTTGTCACACGTTGTACAACCGCCTTGTCTACCTTTGTCTCCTGTTTCGTTTCAGTGAAGCCAGGAATGTCTATTTCGGACTTTCTCATGAGGCCATCCGACGTTTGCGCTGCAAGGTGGAGGAGTTACAAAAAGTGCTGAGGCCCTTTCGTTCTTTGAGGAGGAGCCTTGTGAAAAGCAAAAAATGCATCAACATCATCAATGTCAGTTTGCTGAACGAATATGGCAAGTCTGCATACGTAAGACAGTTAGTGGAATCGATTAGAAAGCCGTCTCTTACACCGACTAGAGACAATGCTGTGTCTCTACGAAACCATCTTCTGCTCTCTGTCACTGTAATTAACAGTTTAAGAAAATCTAACATTGCTCTTTTAAACATTAGAGACTACATGGCTGCTGAGAAGAGTGAGTGTGGATATTGCATTGTGCAAGAGCGCTACAAAACAGCATACAAGTACGGAGCCAAAAACATTCTAGTGCCGAACGACTTGAAAGTGTTGATCGATATTTATTTGCTGAGATACAGAGACCTTCTTGTCAACGACTCTCACTACATGGCTGCAGACACCAAGACTGTTTTGGAGTTGAGCGACTGCTACAGGCCCCTTTTTCCATCGATGAGACCCAACAAAGACGAATGTGTGACACTCGGTGCAACTAGAGTGCCTGTTTACCAGATGGGTTCCTCTGCTATCTCCTCTTGCCTGACGTCCTGCTTCAGAAAAAGCCAAGTAAACATTCCCATGAAGCGTCTTACTCCCACTTGCATTCGCGGTTCGATAGCCACTTACTTTGCCAACAACAGCAAAGAAGATCGCGAGCGGTTTGCTACACTCTACATGAAGCACAGCAGGAACACAATGGATAGCTTTTATGTGTCCCAGTGGAACGCTGCAGAGGAGTTGCGCTTTGCCCTGGGCATCGGACAGTCCTTCGGAGTCATAGAGTCTTTGACTGTTGAAAAGTCTGAGAGACCACCAAAGAAGGAGAAGGATGTGATGGACTGGCTCCAAACTAATGCAGAGGAGTACGGTTTTCATGAGGTTGAGGACATCTTTGAGGAAGATTTAGACTCCGGTTCTGACTCTGAAGAATGTGCTGCTACTTTCAGCTGTACCACAGTGGTTCCGTTTTCTCCAGCTGTAGAAAACAATGTTCCTTTAGAGGATAGCAACGACCATGCCGTAGATTTCTTGTGTGAACCTACCTCAACTCCTGTTTCGTCTGTTCCATCTGAACAAACAATCGCTGGTCCAGTTCTTGAACTATCCCCTGCTCTTGCACAACTAGTTCCTAACGAACAAGCTGTTTGTATGGATGTAGATCAGACTCTAGCTGTTCCTGTTGGCACAGCTTGTTCTCCTCTTGCATTAACATTATTTCCTGATGAACCGGATTTTATTGAACACCATGCAAAACTTTCTCCAGTTTACTTTAATGAGCAAGTGGTTGCCAAACCTGTTTCTGCTTCTCCTTCTCAGCAAGTCGCTTTCTGTCCTTCAAAAGAGGTCTTTTCTGTTCCTCTGACTCCTAGCCTTGTTGCTTTTCAGCAAACATTGGCCAAACCCAGTTTGTTTCTTTCATCTGATCCAGTTTCAGCTGTTCCTGTCCAACAGGCTGGTACTGTTCTTGCAAAGCAGCTCTCACCTTATGCTGTTCAATCTGTTGGTAGCCTATTTAGCCAAAGTCTTGCCTCTACATCCAGAGGTAAATTCTTTTTGATTTTTGATTTTTGATTTTTATGCAAATCTCAACACGCTTTCAAAAAATGAAAATGCCCAAATCAACTCCTTGCTCTATTGTTATTGTTAGAGCTGTAAAAAAAACAAAACAAAACAAAAAAACAACACAGAAGTGTGTATGTATTTGTTGCAGGACTAATTCTGTGATTGCTTAAATGTTTATACAAGTGAATGATACTAAAACTGATTATGTTTTAGAAGTAAAAGATCCAAGAAGAAAAAAAATCAAGTTGGAAATGCCATCTTTCACTCAAGAACTCATCGGTAATGTAAAACCTAATTTATACAAAGATATATAAACACAAACCTCTTCTTGCACAATTTCAGATGGTTAACTGTTAACAAAAACTAGCCATCATTGCTAAGTGCACTTTTAGAAAGTTGTGTCTACCCGATTTCTAATGATGAAGTTAGAAACATCACCGTTAGAAATCATGCACAGCTTGTTATCATCTCTAACACTTAGAAACTGTTGATGGTTTTTATGAATTAGAAAAATGAACATGGTTTTATTTTATTTCAGGATCAACTCAGCCAAGAACAAAGGAAAACAAAGCAGAAGTTAGCCAATGCCATTTAGGTAATCTTTCAAAAACCAGTTATTGCTATCAGTGCAAACAATAAGGTCAACAAAAAAAAATAAATAAAAAAACAGAATAAATCTTGTCTTACTTCAGAACCAAATGAATATTTGATTTAATCACTTTGTGTTATGACTTGAGTTTGTAAAATTTTAGATGAAATAGTTGAAGAGCTGAATGCTTGCCCTGGCCACAACGAATGGTTCAACACCAGAAGTTTTCCACGATGTGCAGCTTTGGTGTTGGCATACATCTTGCAAGACGTGTTTACAGATGTAAGCTCAAGTTGCTCGTACAAAGATTACCTTGGCATCTTGGCAAATCATAGCAGTGACAAGCTCATTCATGTCTTGCAAAAGTACTCCTACCAAAGCCATATTAAAGACAAAATTAAAAACATGAAGCTAAAAATTCAAAAAGAGGGTAGTTTAGAAAAGTTTGTTCAATATGGCAATATCGTGAAACCATTTATGTAGTTTAGATAAGTTTGTTCAGTTTGGCAATAAAGATGGGCCTTTTGTGTAGTTTGTTTTATCTATGCTTTTGCAAATATTTTTATCTGTTTCGCTAAAGACATAATAAACAAGAAGTTCTGTTAAACTGTTCTCACATTTCTTATTTAAAGATAGTTCAAACTTTTTTTTATCTTTAAAAAAAAAAAAAAGAAGTCGTTTTGTTATTCTGTGAAAACTTTTAATAGAGTTGCATTTAGAATTACTTCTGATGTTTTTAAGAGTTTGTTAAAAAGCAAAATAATATTTCCTGTGATGTTAAACTGCATAAGTGAAATTTAAAAAAGGAAAACTGCTCCAACCATTTTTCGGAAAAAGAAATCAAAAAGTTCCTTATTTTAAAAGATCTAGACATCCATTTCTTCTTCAGCAAAATAGCGAGGCTTTTTTATGAACTCTTACTCTCTATTTTTTCATATCTTTACACAAAGGATTTTATTTAGTTCAATGTAAACATACATAGAAGTATATTATGTTTTTTTTTTTTTTTTTGTTTTTATGCAGTCTAACTTTTGTTTCACTTCTATTTTATTTTACGTTTATCTTGTATTTTATCATGCCTTATTGGTTTTTGCGTTTTGTGATGTCAAGCTGCGTAAGCTAAACTTAAAAGGGGAAAACTACGCTAACTTTTCTTTGAAAAAATATTCAAGAAGTACCTTAAACGAAAGAGAAAGCACACGAATCTTGCCATCCAATTCTTCTTCTGCAAAGTAGCGAGGCTTTTTATGTACTTTTGCTCTCTAATTTATCTCTATTTACGCAAAGGGTTTTATTTCAATGTAAACACGTATAAAAGAATACTTTGTTAAAAATAATGTTAAAGGAGTTGCGTAAAAAAAAACGTCTGAATAAAGTTTCTTTACAAAAAAAACAACTAAGAAACAAGCGCGCCTAAGAAAAACCAGATCGCGATTCACTAAGTCAAAAAACGAAAGAAACAAAGTTTAAAAGGTCTTTCTAGACAACAAATTCTATTTTTGGCAATGCAGTTTTTGTATTTATGCAACCTAACTTTTGTTTGACTTCTATTTTATTTTACGTTTACCTTGTATTTTATCTTGCCTTTTTGTGTTTTGTGATGTCAAGCTACATAATCTAAACTTAAAAGAAGGAAACTAGGCTAACTTTTCTAGTAGAATATTATGTTGTTGGTTTTGTATGCAGCCTAACTTTAGTTTCATCTATATTTTATTTTGCGTTTATCTTATATTTTATCTTGTCTTTTTGAGTTTTGTATTTTGTGATGTCAAGCTACATAATTTAAACTTAAAAGAAGAAAACTAGGCTAACTTTTCTTTGAAAAATTGTTCAAAAACTACCTTACACCGATAGAGATAGCTCACGAATTTAAAAAGTTGCATCTATTCATCTTCTTCTTCAGCAAAGTAAAGCTTTTTATGCACTTTTACTCTCTAACTTACCTATATTTGCGTAAAGGATTTTATTTAATTCAATTTAAACATAACTAGTAGAATATTATGTTGTTGGTTTTGTATGCAGCCTAACTTTAGTTTCATCTATATTTTATTTTGCGTTTATCTTATATTTTATCTTGTCTTTTTGAGTTTTATATTTTGTGATGTCAAGCTACATAAGCTAAACTTTAAAGAGGAAATTTACGCTAACCTGTCTTTGAAAAACTATTCAAAAACTACCTTTAACAAAGTAGCGAGGCTTTTTATGCGCTTTTACTCTCTAACATACCTATTTTTGCGCAAAGGATTTTATTTAATTCAATTTAAACATGCCTAGTAGATTATTATGTTGTTGGTTTTTTATGCAGCCTAACTTTAGCTACATCTATTTTTCATTTTACGTTTGTCTTATATTTTATTTTATCTTTTTGTGTTCTGTGATGTCAAGCTACATAAGCTAATGTTAAAAGAGGAAAGCTGCGCTAACCTTTCTTTGAAAAACTATTCGAAATCTATTTTTGAGATAATCTAGATTTAAAAGAGGAACACTACGCTAATTTTGCTTTGAAAAAACTCTCGAAAACTAACTTATTCGATAGAGATAGCACACAAATTTAAAAAATTGTATCTACTCATCCACTTCTTCTACAGCAAAGTACTGAGGCTTTTTATGCACTTTTATTCTCTAACATACCTATATTTGCGCAAAGGATTTTATTTAACTCAATGTAAACATACATAGAAGAGTATTGTTACCCGTTTGTTTTATGCAGCCTAACTTTAGTTTCATCTATACATTATATTGCGTTTACCTTATATTTTATCTTGCCTTTGTTAGTTTTGTGTTTTGTTATGTCAAGCTTCATAATCTAATCTTAAAAGGGGAAAACTGCGCTAACTTTTCTTTGAAAAAGTACTCAAAAAGGACCTAAATCGATATAGATAGCTCACAATTTTAAAAAGTTGCATATAGTCATCTTCTTCTTCAGCAAAGTATCGAGGCTTTTTATGGATTTTTACTCTAACTTTCCTATATTTGCGCAAAGGACATTATTTAATTCAACTTAAACATGCCTAGTAGATTATTATGTTGTTGGTTTTTTATGCAGTCTAAACTTTGTTACATCTATATTTTACGATTAACTTATATTTTATCTTGCCTTTTTGAGCTTTGTGTTCTGTGATGTCAAGCTACATAGTCTAAACATAAAAGAGGAAAACTACGCTAAACTTGCTTTGAAAAACTATTCAAAAACTACCTTTAACAAAGTAGCGAGGCTTTTCATGCACTTTTACTCTCTAACATACCTACATTTGCGCAAAGGATTTTATTTAATTCAATTTAAACATGCCTAGTAGATTATTATGTTGTTGGTTTTTTATGCAGCCTAACTTTAGTTTCATCTATATTATGTTTTAGGTTTATCATATATTTTATCTTTTCTTTTTGAGTTTTGAGTTTTGTGATGCCAAGCAACTTAAGCTAAACTTAAAAGTGGAATGCTACGCTAACCTTTCTTTGAAAATCTATTCATAAACTACCCTAGACAAAAGCTAGATTTAAAAGAGGAAAACTACACTATTTTTACTTTGAAAAAACTTTCGAAAACTACCTTAATCGATAGAGATAGCACACGATTTTAAAAAATTGCATATAGTCATCCACTACTTCTGCAGCAAAGTAGCGAGGCTCTTTATGCACTTTTTCTCACTAGTTTGCTTATATTTACGCAAAGGAATTCATTTAATTCAATCCAAACATATATAGAAGATTATTATGTTACGATTTTTTTTTTCTTTTATGCAGCCTAACATTTATTTCACCTACATTTTATTTTACGATTAACTTTTATATTACCTTTCCTTTTAGTGTTTTGTGTTTTGTGATGTCAAGCTACATAAGCCAAACTTTAAAGAGGAAAACTACGCTAAGCTTTCTTTGAAAAACTATTCAAAAACTACCTTAAACAAAGTAGCGAGGCTTTTTATGCACTTTTACTCTCTAACATACCTACATTTGTGCATAGGGTTTTATTAGATTCTAGTAGGTTATTACGTTGTTGTTTTTTTATGCAGTCTAACTTTAGCTTCATCTATATTTTATTTTACGTTTATCTTATATTTTATTTTGTCTTTTTGAATTTTGTGTTTTGTGATGTCAAGCTACATAAGCTAAACTTAAAAGAGGAAAGCTACGCTAACCTTTCTTTGAAAAGCTGTTCAAAAACTACCTTAGACATAATCTAGATTTAAAAGAGAAAGACTACGCTATTTTTGCTTTGAAAAATCTTTCGAAAACTACCTTAATCGATAGAGATAGCACAGGATTTTAAAAAGTTGTATCTAGTCATCCACTTCTTTCACAGCAAAGTAGCGAGGCTTTCTATGCGCTTTTACTCTCTAACATACCTATTTTTGCGCAAAGGATTTTATTTAATTCAATTTAAACATGCCTAGTAGATTATTATGTTGTTGGTTTTTTATGCTGCCTAACTTTAGCTACATCTATTTTTCATTTTACGTTTGTCTTATATTTTATTTTATCTTTTTGTGTTCTGTGATGTCAAGCTACATAAGCTAATGTTAAAAGAGGAAAGCTGCGCTAACCTTTCTTTGAAAAACTATTCGAAATCTATTTTTGAGATAATCTAGATTTAAAAGAGGAACACTACGCTAATTTTGCTTTGAAAAAACTCTCGAAAACTACCTTATTCAATAGAGATAGCACACAAATTTAAAAAATTGTATCTACTCATCCACTTCTTCTTTTTATGGATTTTTACTCTCTTATTTACCCAAATTTGCGCAAAGGACTTTACTTAATTCAACTTAAACATGTCTAGTAGATTATTAAGTTGTTTGTTTTTTATGCAGCCTAACTTTAGTTTCATTTATATTTTATTTTACGTTTATCTGATACTTTATCTTGTCTTTTTGTGTGTTGTTTTGTCAAGCTACATAAGCTAAACTTAAAAGTGGAAAAGTACGCTAACCTTTCTTTGAAAATCTATTCAAAAACTGCCTTAGACATAAGCTAGATTTAAAAGAGGAAGACTACGCTATTTATGCTTTTAAAAAACTTTCGAAAAATACCTTAATCCATTGAGGTAGTGCACGAATTTACAGTCATCCACTTCTTCTATAGCAAAGTAGCGAGGCTTTTTATGCACTTTTGCGTTCTAATTTATCTCTGTTTACGCATATGGTTTTTGTTTATTTCTATGTAATATATACAAAAGAGTATTTTGTTAAAGATTATGCTGCAGGAGCTGCGTAAAAAAACTCTGGCGACCTTTCCTTAAGAAAAAAGCAACTGAAAGACATGTGCGCCTTAGAAAATTCAAATCGCGATTCACCAAATTAAAAGACGAAAAGAACGAACTTTAAAAGCTCTCACTAGACATTTGTGTTTATGATAGGCAATGCAGTTTTTGATTTTATGCAGCCTAACATTTGTTTCATCTATATCTTATTTTACGTTTATCTTATACTTTATCTTGCCTTTTTGAGTTTAGTATTTTGTGATGTCATGCTAAATAAACTATACTTTGCTAATTTTTATTTGAAAAAATATTCAAAAACTACCTGAATTATAAGCTAGATCTAAAGGAGGAAAACTACGCTAACTTTTCTTTAAAAAAAATATTTAAAAACTACCTTAAACATAAGCTATATCCAAAAGAGGAAAACTATGCTAACTTTTCTTTAAAAAAATATTTAAAAACTACCTTAAACATAAGCTAGATCTAAAAGAGGAAAACTACGCTAACTTTTCTTTGAAAAAATACTCAAAAACTACCTTAAACATAAGCTAGATCTAAAAGAGGAAAACTACGCTAACTTTTCTTTGAAAAAATACTCAAAAACTACCTTAAACATAAGCTAGATCTAAAAGAGGAAAACTACGCTAACAATTCTTTGAAAAAATATTCGAAAACTACCTTTAAACATGATTTAGATTTAATAGATGAAAACTACGCTAACATTTCTTTGAAAAAACATTCAAAAACTACCTTTAAACATGATTTAAATTTAATAGATGAAAACTACGCTAACATTTCTTTGAAAAAACATTCAAAAACTACCTTTAAACATGATTTAAATTTAAAAAAGGAAAACTACGCTAACATTTCTTTGAAAAAATATTCAAAAAGTACCTTAATCGAAAGAGATAGCACACGAAATTAAAAAGTTGCATTTAGTCATCCGTTTCTTCTTCATCAAAGTAGCGAGGCGTTTATGCACTTTTTATTCTCTAAGTTATCTCTACTTACGCAAATGGCTTTTGTTTATTTCAATGTAAAACTTTTCAAAAGAGTATTTTGTTAAAGATTATGCTGCAGGGGCTGTGTAAGAAAACTCTGGTGACCTTTCTTTAAGAAAAAGCAACTAAAGTAGATGTGCGCCTAAGAAAATCCAAATTGCGATTCACTAAATTAAAAGACATATACAACAAACTTTAAAAGTGAAACTATTTTTACAAGCGTATTTGGTAAAGATGAAATGTTCTTATGACATTTTAACGTTACGAAAGGGATTTTCTTCTGTTCAAATATTTATTACAATTTAAAGTGTTAAATAATGTTACAGAAACGACCTAAAACGCCTGTTGTATTAATTTAAACGAACAAAATAGATAAAAAAAAAGAAAAACTATCATTAAAAAAAAAAAAGTAAAAAAAGAAAAGAAATAGAAGTTGAGGAAAAATAAAAATAAGAACTTCTAACAAAGAGCTCTTCTTTTTATTTTTCAGATTTTAGATGCTTAATTCCTTGAATGAAAAGTTGAACTGATGACTCACTACTAAGGTTGTTCCTAGCCTTCCGTTCTCAAACTAGGCCATTCTGAGAGGCTGTTTGATTAAGTACCGTTGATAGTAGTATCGCACGTAAGAGACTTCTAAAACTCTGATTATTAATTCCTGGAATGAAGAGATGACTTCATACTCACTAACGAGGTTGTTCTTAGCCATCCGTTCTTAAACTAAGCAAAACAGTGAAGTTGTTTGATTAAGTATCACAGTTTGCTGATTTGCACATGCACCATTGCCGAAACTGTGATGCTTGGTTCCTTGATTGGATTGAAGAAGCTCATCACCATGCATTTTACAAGCTGTCCGTTGTTATGTTTTGCAATTCAGTGGTTCTGTTTTGCAATTCATTTTCTGTTTGTTTAAGTATCATCGATGGTGGTGTCGTGCATGCAAACTTTCCGAAACTCTGATGCTTGTTTTTCTTGAATGGAGAGATGAGCTTATACTTTAGGTGACTTTTAAAACTGCAGTAATTAGTGCCTCGAATGGAAAAACGAACTCATTCATTACAGACCAAGGTTGTTCCTGGCCATCCGTTAACATATTAGGCAACAGTACAGCGAAGCTGTTTGTTTTACAAGCTTTTGTCGTTTCGAGAAATCACTACATTAAGCATTCGATGGTGATACACGACTGATGGCCAGGTTCTGATTTTCGAATGAAAAGAAGAGTCGCATCCGACCACCGGTCGGCTTTCGACGCAAAACAGCTGTACACACTCGTCCAACGATCCAGTGACTAACTGTTGCAACGAGAAAGTTAGCTTTATTTGTCGTGCAGATTGTCCGCTTTGACGTAAAATGCTAGAAATTTGCTGAACGCTCGGTTTGCGCCGCCCAAGAGTCATTCTGTTTCTGCGTTGCCAGCGTCTGTCGGCTAAATACAACTGTAGACTCCGCGCAAGCTTTTTCACCGCAAAAGTTGTACAGAGCCACACCGAAGGCTAAAATCGACTTTAAGGTCGAAGGTTAAAATCGACCCTAGAGGTTTGAAAACGACGTCACGAAATTTTCAAGACATCATCGAAGAAAATTACGGCGGCCAGATGCAACTCTTAGTACTAACTTTACTAATCTTAGTACGTTAAGCATTCCAGTCGAGAGATCAGACGTTTTTTCGTCACCTAAGAGACCGGCCGATGCGTTTGCGACGCTGCGGAAAGAAAGAAGATGGCAAACCACAGGGTTGTTACCGTAACAAACCTCCGTGAGTACCTCCATCTCGAGTGGCTTTTGAAGAAACGTTCGTTTTAAACTCAAAGGGATGGTTGTTAAAGCTCACAAACGCCTGGTTAACGATTTTCTAACGGCAGACACCGTGTTTACAATGGATACAGACCGATTAACTGAGCCCAAAGCGCAAGATCTATCAGAAAACTCCTCTAGGTCGATGCAACGAGACGACTAGACACGTGCGTCTAAAGGCATTTTACAATTGAAGGACGCCCCTCGTGGGCCCTTTAACCTTAACACTAAACTCCTGCTTGATATCCTCGTCCCCAGGTTTCCAAACCGTAACCCCAACCCCCTCTAATCCTAACCCCCTTACCCTCTAACTCTCCCCCCTCAAAAAAACAAAAAACATAAAAAAGCAAACAAAACGAAAAAAAAACTTGCTTCCCTCCTCACTTTTAGCTCTAGGATGCAACACCTTTTTGCCGCCCTCCGCTAGAAGGGAGTAGGGAGTAACGAAAGCTTGACATCAAAGTAGCGTTTCGTATGAGATTTGTTTGCCAAAATTTGAGCGTTTTTAAAAAAGCCAAGACTTCGTCAGAGGGGTTTCTTCTTTTCTCCTAAAGCTATCGATCGATTAAAAAGCTCAAAGCAAAGAAATTCAAAACAAAATACAAAAACGGGAAGTTTTAGTTTCTGCACCACAAGCCAAGCACTAGTTCAAACTGGAGATAATAAAAGGAAATCGAATGATCTCACTTCTCAAACCACTGAGCTGCCATTGGTCGGCAGTCTCTTGTTTGGAGACCATTGAGCTGCCATTGGTTGGCTGTTTAATCGTTGCGATTGGTCGGCAGTTTTATCGTTGGAGACCATTGAGAGATATAAAAGGAATTTTTTTTTTGAGCACAACATTAAACGTTAAATCGTTAGATGTTGTTATAAAGGCACCATTAGAATGCGATGTCCTCAAATATTTTCCTCGATATTTTAATAAGTAAACAAAAACAAAACTAAGTCTTGCAACTGGCGAAAACTTTCAATAAGCAAACAAAGCAACAACTTTCCTTTCGAGTTTTTTACATTTTAAACAAAAGACAAACAAAGAAAAAAAAAAAACAAACAAAAACAAAAACAAAAACAAAAAAACAAAACAAAAACAAAACAGAAAAGGGAGAATGAGTGAGTCGACTGATTTCGCTCAACTGTCTTAAACGAGAAGTCATAAACGTTTGCTTGTGCCAGCAAGTTGCAAATTAAGTTGTAAATGAACTGCACCGCAAAAACTTAACCACAGTTTATTAAGCATATTAAGCCTTTGCTGACATGTTAAGACATTTTAAGCCTTTGCTATTATCATGAGGCTTTTGCTCCACGAGCCAAAAAAGTACGCTAGAGTTGACAAACTGCATCGCGGTCGAAAAGTGTAATTACGCCAACACTTTTATCCGTTTTAAGCATTTCGTTTTCGCACGAACAACAATTAAAGCAGCTCGTTGAGCTTAACGACGTTCGTATTTTTTTTCGAAGCCAAAACTTCGGCTATAAGTAGAATGAAGAGGCACTTCGAAAAACAACAAAGCTGTTCGCAGTCGATAGCAACGAGCGACAACATCTCTGCGAGTCTGGCATCAAGGTAAACAGTTTTTTTACATTTTCATTTGTTAGTGCCACTTTTGCGTACATTATGTATTCAAAAATTTGTTGCTGACGCTAGATTTTTCGTTTTCAATGAACAACAGTTGCAACCTCTAGCCGTTTGCTAAAACAGCTTGCTAGGACAACCAAATCAATCATATGTTGTGAAAATTTCTTTTTGTTCAACTGACTAAGGAAGATCGAGCGAACGCTTTTTTTTTTATAACTTGTTTGTATCATATTGCTATTAAGAAAACAGCGTTGTGTATACTAAACGTGACATAATTGGCAATTATCCGTAACTAAAAATAAGATAGAAATTACAAACTTGATACCATATTTTAATTACTCTAACAAAACTAGACGTCATCGCGTGAGAAAATAAATGTTCATAACACATAACCTATTTTTTTGTTTTTTTTTTCTTCTCTTTTTTCCTTTTAATCTCTTTTCTTTCGTCCAAAAAGCGTTTTGATTTTTGCCTCGCCACAAGCGATGAAATCGATAAAAAAAACCTGCTCGGACATTCTCAATTCTCAACAACAAAAGCAATCAAAGTTCTAGCTCTCGAGCACGTGCGCCGACAGGTTGATGAAACCGTTCAAATATGCTCGATCGCTAGAATTTAAAGAAAGAAACAAGCCAGAAACAAACCAAAATAAAAAAAGCCAAAAACAAAAATGGACATCTTTAGAACGCTTAAATTTTATAAAATATTTTCCTCTGCGTTTTTAACCAGCTAAACTGTCGTAAAGTTTTTTCGGTGCAGTTCATTTAAAAAACTTAGTTTTCAACTTTTAAACGTTTTAGACTTCTCGTTTAAGGCAGTCGAAAGAAATGAGTCGACTCACTCTCTCTCTCCCTATTCGGTTTTGTTTTTGTTTATTTGTTTTTGTTTTTTCTTCGTTTGCCTTCGTTTGCCTTTGTTTGCTTTTGGAAAAGTTGTCGCCATGCGAGACTTAGTTTTTTTTTTTTTTTGCTCAAATTGAGCACAAGTGAGTTTCTAGTCTTGAAAGTGTGCAAAGTGTGGGCCAATCTGGTGGCTGGAGTGATGACACGTGAATGCTGGAAATTCCAGACTTTGAGCGGATTCAGCGTACATAGAAAGAAAATGTAGCATTCACGTGGGTCTCTCCTAAGCGTGCCATTGGTCGGTCTGCTGTCCTTAAGTACCCCCCTCCCCCCCCTCAACGTCACGTTTGCTCAACTTTCTCGGTCTTTGGCGCCCAGAGAAAGCTTGAGGAAGGATAAAAAATGGCGAGGTTTCGGTACTGCGTTTTCTGTTTTTCTTATTTGTTTTTTGTTTGTTTGTTAATTTTTTAATTTTTTTTTTTGGTTTGTTCGTTCGTTTGTTTGTTTGTTTGTTTCGTTTGCTTCGTTTGTTTTGTGATGTTTTGTTCTTCCCTTCTTGATGGCACAAAACAGAAGCAAACAAGACTTTCGGTTATATTCGGTTATATTCGGTTCAATAAAAGTTTGTTGGTTTCTGCACAACAACAACAACAACCACAACAACAAAAGTCCCTCTGTCCCTCAAAAGCAGTTTCTCCTCTGTCCTAAAGAAGAGCCTCTTTGTAATCGATCTTGTCTGAATTGCAGCTCTCCTTTTGCCTACAGTTTTTTATTCCAACCCTTTTGTTGTTGTTAGTGCCATGTTGTTGTTATTGTTATACTCTGTAAAAGCAGTTGTTGCTGTTGTACTTGTTTGTTGTTTCTAAAGACACTGTTGTTGCTGCTGTTAGCGCTGTTAGTAATCACCCACTTGGCTTGTATTTTTGTTTCTTTGTTTTGTTTTTTGTTTTATTTATAAACACTCTCTGAGTAAGTGATGCTGTTGCTGTTGTTGTTGTTACAGTTGCAATGGTGTTTGTTAATGTTCCCCTCCACTGGCTTGTACTTTTGTTTTCTGTTTTGTTTTTTTTTTGTTTTGTTTTTTTTCTCAACACTCTCTGAGTAAGTGATGCTGTTGCTGTAGTCGTTGTTATAGTTGCAATGAGTGTTTGTTAATGTTCACCAACTAGGCTTGTTTATAATCTATTTTATTTTAATCAACACTCTCCTGGAGTCAGTGATGGTGTTGCTGTTGCTGTTGTCGTTATTATGCTTGCAATGGGAGTTGTTACTGTTCACCCACTTTGCTTGTTTTGTTTTTATTTCTTTATTTTATCAACACCCTTTGAGCCAGTGATGCTGTTGCTGTTGTTGTTGTTATAGTTGCAATGAGTGTTGTTAATGTTCACCCACTTTGCTTGTGTTTTTGTTTTTGTTTATCACACCCTTTGTGTCAGTGATGCTGTTGCTGTGTTCTTATTACAGTTGCAATGAGTGTTTTGTTAATGTTCACCAACTTGGCTTGTTTATAATCTATTTTGTTTTATCAACACTCTCTGAGTCAGTGATGCTGATGCTGTTGTTGTTATTGTGCTTGCAATAAGTGTTGTTAATGTTCACCCACTTGCTTGTTTTGTTTGTGCTTTTGTTTTTGTTTATCAACACCCTTTGAGTCACTGATGCTGTTGCTGTTGGTGTTATTATAGTTGCAATGAGTGTTAATGTTCACCCACTTTGCTTGCTTTATTTGTTTGTTGGCTTTTTTTTTATCAACACCTGCGAGTTAGTGATGCTGTTGCTGCTTTTGTCATTTTACTTGTATTTATAGTTGTTACTGTTCAGCCACTTTGCTTGTTTTTTAATCTGTTTTATTTTATCACCACTCTCTGAGTCAGTGATGATGTTGCTGATGCTGTTGTTGTTATTTTACTTGCAATGATAGCTGTTACTGTTCAGCCACTTTGCTTGTTTTGTTTGTTTGTTTGTTTGTTTTTTTTATCAATATCCTCTGAGTAAGTGATGCTGTTGCTGTTGTTGTTGTTATAGTTGCAATGAGTGTTTGTTAATGTTCCCCCCCTTGGCTTGTACTTCTGTTTTCTGTTTTGTTTTGTTTTTGTTTTTTTGTTGTTTTTTTTCTCAACACTCTCTGAGTAAGTGATGCTGTTGCTGTAGTCGTTGTTATAGTTGCAATGAGTGTTTGTTAATGTTCACAAACTTGGCATGTTTATAATCTATTTTTATTTTATCAACACTCTCTGAGTCAGTGATGCTGATGCTGTTGTTGTTATTATGCTTGCAATAAGTGTTGTTAATGTTCACCCACTCTGCTTGTTTTGTTTGTGCCTTTGTTTTTGTTTATCAACACCCTTTGAGTCACTGATGCTGTTGCTGTTGGTGTTATTATAGTTGCAATGAGTGTTAATGTTCACCCACTTTGCTTGCTTATTTGTTTGTTGCTTTTTTTTTTATCAACACCCTGCGAGTTAGTGATGCTGTTGCTGCTTTTGTCATTTTACTTGTATTTATAGTTGTTACTGTTTAGCCACTTTGCTTGTTTTTTAATCTGTTTTATTTTATCACCACTCTCTGAGTCAGTGATGATGTTGCTGATGCTGTTGTTGTTATTTTACTTGCAATGATAGCTGTTACTGTTCAGCCACTTTGCTTGTTTTTTTTTTGTTTTTGTTTGTTTGTTTGTTTGTTTGTTTTTTTATATATCCTCTGAGTTAGTGATGCTGTTGTTGTTATTATGCTTTCAATGAGAGCTGTTACTGTTCACCCACTTTGTTTGTTTATAATCTGTTTTATTTTATCAACACTCTCTGAGTCAGTGATGCTGATGCTGATGCTGTTGTTGTTATTATGCTTGCAGTGAGAGTTGTTACTGTTCACCCACTTTGCTTGCTTATTGTCTATTTTATTTTGTCAACACTCTCTGAGTCAGTGATGCTGATGCTGATGCTGTTGTTGTTATTATGCTTGCAATGAGAGTTTGAGAGTTGTTACTGTTCACCCAATTTGCTTGTTTTGTTTTTTTATTTGTTTTTTTGTTTGTTTTTGTTTTGCTTGTTTTTTTTTATCAATACCCTCTGAGTCAGTGATGCTGTTGCTGTTGTTGTTGTTGTTGTTATAGTTGCAATGAGTGTTTGTTAATGTTCCCCCACTTGGCTTGTACTTTTGTTTTCTTTTTTGTTATGTCAACACTCTCTGAGTCAGTGATGCTGATGCTGTTGTTATTATGCTTGCAATGAGAGTTGTTACTGTTGTAGTTATGTCTGTCATTTGTCCTTGTTAGCAAGTTCTATTTGCCCTCTCTTGCCTTTTTTCAACACAGTTTCTTTCTTTGAGTCATATGGTTGCGAGATCCTCTCAAACTCCATCTCTTTATTTATTTGTTTCTTTTTTTTTTTTTTTTTTCTCATTCTCCTTCTCATAATAGCAATCACTGCTGCCACCATGCATGTAATGCTAGTTGCTCTCATTCTTTTTCATTTGCTAGTGGAAACTTTGTTTCTTCTTGTTGCTCTCTTTTCTTTCTTTTTTCTCTTTTGCAGAGGATTCGAAAAAACACAGCTCTTCCCTGCAGTTGTAAACATTCCAGGATTCCAGGATGCAGGCAGAAGAAAAACACTCTCACTAACTGTCTTCTTTTTTTTAGCATAAACCGTTGCAAACAAACACCTGAACATGTCTTCTTCACAAGAAAACAACACTGTTGTTGCCCCTTCTCCGAACTCTAAAGCGAAAAAAAAGAAAAGAAGGCAGTCACAAGAACAGAGAGACTTAAAGCTCAAAAACAAAGTCAGGGCCGCATTAGTTGCAGCGTGTGGCTCCGTAAACAGGGTTGTACCTTTCTATGGTACCAAGAAGAGGTACGCTGTTAGCTGTCCGATGCCTTTGTGCAAACATTCCTCCACAAGCATTAAAAGACACTTGACTAAAAAAGATCATTCTTGGACTTTGGATGAAGCTTCCATCTTTTACTCTGCAATGGTCAGGAAGTTTCAGCATGCTCGTCTCGAACGCAAGTCCGGCTGTCCAAAACCTTACCCCTGTTTGCAATGTTGGAAGTATTACGACCGACTGGACATACACTTGAAAGAGACTCATTTCTACGATTCCAAGACGATCAAACAAAAGATTGCAGAGGCAAAGCGATACGACAACGACAAGCTCTATGTCCCTCAATTTATTCGACCTGCCTTCTTTGGTATTAAGCCAGTAGCTGAACAAGCGTCTGCATCAGGCTCTGCATCCTCTGCTCCTGGGCCTTCCTCCTCTTTTTCTTCTCCGGTTCTTTCCTCTGATCCTCTTTTAAGCTTGCCCTCATCAGTTGCTGGTTCGTCCGAGGCTCCTTCTGCAAACCACTGCACCTCTGTAGAAAACAAAGAGCTGAACACCGAATCCGTCCTAGACTCTGATTTTAATTCCTTAAAGCACTTGGTTTCCAACTCCTCCGTCTTGACAGAAGATAAGAGACTCTTGTTTCAGCTGGACAAAGATGCTTTTCACTTTTATTACCAGTCAGCAGATGAGCTCTTCAGAGATTTTGAAAAGTGGCTTGTGGTAGCCAACAACAACACTTTGTCACAAGCAAAGATCTACAAAAATGCAGTTGTTGAAATATTGACATGTTGTGACAGCACGCTGACGCTGCACCCGAACGCTCTCACCAATTCCAACGTTTTGGAGGATAGATACTTTTCCATGCACTTTAAAAACATTCAGCTCAATTCCAAGCTGAGTGAACTTGACCAAACAAAAGCCATGTCTTGTCACACGTTGTACAACCGCCTTGTCTACCTTTGTCTCCTGTTTCGTTTCAGTGAAGCCAGGAATGTCTATTTCGGACTTTCTCATGAGGCCATCCGACGTTTGCGCTGCAAGGTGGAGGAGTTACAAAAAGTGCTGAGGCCCTTTCGTTCTTTGAGGAGGAGCCTTGTGAAAAGCAAAAAATGCATCAACATCATCAATGTCAGTTTGCTGAACGAATATGGCAAGTCTGCATACGTAAGACAGTTAGTGGAATCGATTAGAAAGCCGTCTCTTACACCGACTAGAGACAATGCTGTGTCTCTACGAAACCATCTTCTGCTCTCTGTCACTGTAATTAACAGTTTAAGAAAATCTAACATTGCTCTTTTAAACATTAGAGACTACATGGCTGCTGAGAAGAGTGAGTGTGGATATTGCATTGTGCAAGAGCGCTACAAAACAGCATACAAGTACGGAGCCAAAAACATTCTAGTGCCGAACGACTTGAAAGTGTTGATCGATATTTATTTGCTGAGATACAGAGACCTTCTTGTCAACGACTCTCACTACATGGCTGCAGACACCAAGACTGTTTTGGAGTTGAGCGACTGCTACAGGCCCCTTTTTCCATCGATGAGACCCAACAAAGACGAATGTGTGACACTCGGTGCAACTAGAGTGCCTGTTTACCAGATGGGTTCCTCTGCTATCTCCTCTTGCCTGACGTCCTGCTTCAGAAAAAGCCAAGTAAACATTCCCATGAAGCGTCTTACTCCCACTTGCATTCGCGGTTCGATAGCCACTTACTTTGCCAACAACAGCAAAGAAGATCGCGAGCGGTTTGCTACACTCTACATGAAGCACAGCAGGAACACAATGGATAGCTTTTATGTGTCCCAGTGGAACGCTGCAGAGGAGTTGCGCTTTGCCCTGGGCATCGGACAGTCCTTCGGAGTCATAGAGTCTTTGACTGTTGAAAAGTCTGAGAGACCACCAAAGAAGGAGAAGGATGTGATGGACTGGCTCCAAACTAATGCAGAGGAGTACGGTTTTCATGAGGTTGAGGACATCTTTGAGGAAGATTTAGACTCCGGTTCTGACTCTGAAGAATGTGCTGCTACTTTCAGCTGTACCACAGTGGTTCCGTTTTCTCCAGCTGTAGAAAACAATGTTCCTTTAGAGGATAGCAACGACCATGCCGTAGATTTCTTGTGTGAACCTACCTCAACTCCTGTTTCGTCTGTTCCATCTGAACAAACAATCGCTGGTCCAGTTCTTGAACTATCCCCTGCTCTTGCACAACTAGTTCCTAACGAACAAGCTGTTTGTATGGATGTAGATCAGACTCTAGCTGTTCCTGTTGGCACAGCTTGTTCTCCTCTTGCATTAACATTATTTCCTGATGAACCGGATTTTATTGAACACCATGCAAAACTTTCTCCAGTTTACTTTAATGAGCAAGTGGTTGCCAAACCTGTTTCTGCTTCTCCTTCTCAGCAAGTCGCTTTCTGTCCTTCAAAAGAGGTCTTTTCTGTTCCTCTGACTCCTAGCCTTGTTGCTTTTCAGCAAACATTGGCCAAACCCAGTTTGTTTCTTTCATCTGATCCAGTTTCAGCTGTTCCTGTCCAACAGGCTGGTACTGTTCTTGCAAAGCAGCTCTCACCTTATGCTGTTCAATCTGTTGGTAGCCTATTTAGCCAAAGTCTTGCCTCTACATCCAGAGGTAAATTCTTTTTGATTTTTGATTTTTGATTTTTATGCAAATCTCAACACGCTTTCAAAAAATGAAAATGCCCAAATCAACTCCTTGCCCTATTGTTATTGTTAGAGCTGTAAAAAAAACAAAACAAAACAAAAAAACAACACAGAAGTGTGTATGTATTTGTTGCAGGACTAATTCTGTGATTGCTTAAATGTTTATACAAGTGAATGATACTAAAACTGATTATGTTTTAGAAGTAAAAGATCCAAGAAGAAAAAAAATCAAGTTGGAAATGCCATCTTTCACTCAAGAACTCATCGGTAATGTAAAACCTAATTTATACAAAGATATATAAACACAAACCTCTTCTTGCACAATTTCAGATGGTTAACTGTTAACAAAAACTAGCCATCATTGCTAAGTGCACTTTTAGAAAGTTGTGTCTACCCGATTTCTAATGATGAAGTTAGAAACATCACCGTTAGAAATCATGCACAGCTTGTTATCATCTCTAACACTTAGAAACTGTTGATGGTTTTTATGAATTAGAAAAATGAACATGGTTTTATTTTATTTCAGGATCAACTCAGCCAAGAACAAAGGAAAACAAAGCAGAAGTTAGCCAATGCCATTTAGGTAATCTTTCAAAAACCAGTTATTGCTATCAGTGCAAACAATAAGGTCAACAAAAAAAAAATAAATAAAAAAACAGAATAAATCTTGTCTTACTTCAGAACCAAATGAATATTTGATTTAATCACTTTGTGTTATGACTTGAGTTTGTAAAATTTTAGATGAAATAGTTGAAGAGCTGAATGCTTGCCCTGGCCACAACGAATGGTTCAACACCAGAAGTTTTCCACGATGTGCAGCTTTGGTGTTGGCATACATCTTGCAAGACGTGTTTACAGATGTAAGCTCAAGTTGCTCGTACAAAGATTACCTTGGCATCTTGGCAAATCATAGCAGTGACAAGCTCATTCATGTCTTGCAAAAGTACTCCTACCAAAGCCATATTAAAGACAAAATTAAAAACATGAAGCTAAAAATTCAAAAAGAGGGTAGTTTAGAAAAGTTTGTTCAATATGGCAATATCGTGAAACCATTTATGTAGTTTAGATAAGTTTGTTCAGTTTGGCAATAAAGATGGGCCTTTTGTGTAGTTTGTTTTATCTATGCTTTTGCAAATATTTTTATCTGTTTCGCTAAAGACATAATAAACAAGAAGTTCTGTTAAACTGTTCTCACATTTCTTATTTAAAGATAGTTCAAACTTTTTTTTATCTTTAAAAAAAAAAAAAAGAAGTCGTTTTGTTATTCTGTGAAAACTTTTAATAGAGTTGCATTTAGAATTACTTCTGATGTTTTTAAGAGTTTGTTAAAAAGCAAAATAATATTTCCTGTGATGTTAAACTGCATAAGTGAAATTTAAAAAAGGAAAACTGCTCCAACCATTTTTCGGAAAAAGAAATCAAAAAGTTCCTTATTTTAAAAGATCTAGACATCCATTTCTTCTTCAGCAAAATAGCGAGGCTTTTTTATGAACTCTTACTCTCTATTTTTTCATATCTTTACACAAAGGATTTTGTTTAGATCAATGTAAACATACATAGAAGTATATTATGTTTTTTTTTTTTTTTTTGTTTTTATGCAGTCTAACTTTTGTTTCACTTCTATTTTATTTTACGTTTATCTTGTATTTTATCATGCCTTATTGGTTTTTGCGTTTTGTGATGTCAAGCTGCGTAAGCTAAACTTAAAAGGGGAAAACTACGCTAACTTTTCTTTGAAAAAATATTCAAGAAGTACCTTAAACGAAAGAGAAAGCACACGAATCTTGCCATCCAATTCTTCTTCTGCAAAGTAGCGAGGCTTTTTATGTACTTTTGCTCTCTAATTTATCTCTATTTACGCAAAGGGTTTTATTTCAATGTAAACACGTATAAAAGAATACTTTGTTAAAAATAATGTTAAAGGAGTTGCGTAAAAAAAAACGTCTGAATAAAGTTTCTTTACAAAAAAAACAACTAAGAAACAAGCGCGCCTAAGAAAAACCAGATCGCGATTCACTAAGTCAAAAAACGAAAGAAACAAAGTTTAAAAGGTCTTTCTAGACAACAAATTCTATTTTTGGCAATGCAGTTTTTGTATTTATGCAACCTAACTTTTGTTTGACTTCTATTTTATTTTACGTTTACCTTGTATTTTATCTTGCCTTTTTGTGTTTTGTGATGTCAAGCTACATAATCTAAACTTAAAAGAAGGAAACTAGGCTAACTTTTCTAGTAGAATATTATGTTGTTGGTTTTGTATGCAGCCTAACTTTAGTTTCATCTATATTTTATTTTGCGTTTATCTTATATTTTATCTTGTCTTTTTGAGTTTTGTATTTTGTGATGTCAAGCTACATAATTTAAACTTAAAAGAAGAAAACTAGGCTAACTTTTCTTTGAAAAATTGTTCAAAAACTACCTTACACCGATAGAGATAGCTCACGAATTTAAAAAGTTGCATCTATTCATCTTCTTCTTCAGCAAAGTAAAGCTTTTTATGCACTTTTACTCTCTAACTTACCTATATTTGCGTAAAGGATTTTATTTAATTCAATTTAAACATAACTAGTAGAATATTATGTTGTTGGTTTTGTATGCAGCCTAACTTTAGTTTCATCTATATTTTATTTTGCGTTTATCTTATATTTTATCTTGTCTTTTTGAGTTTTATATTTTGTGATGTCAAGCTACATAAGCTAAACTTTAAAGAGGAAATTTACGCTAACCTGTCTTTGAAAAACTATTCAAAAACTACCTTTAACAAAGTAGCGAGGCTTTTTATGCGCTTTTACTCTCTAACATACCTATTTTTGCGCAAAGGATTTTATTTAATTCAATTTAAACATGCCTAGTAGATTATTATGTTGTTGGTTTTTTATGCAGCCTAACTTTAGCTACATCTATTTTTCATTTTACGTTTGTCTTATATTTTATTTTATCTTTTTGTGTTCTGTGATGTCAAGCTACATAAGCTAATGTTAAAAGAGGAAAGCTGCGCTAACCTTTCTTTGAAAAACTATTCGAAATCTATTTTTGAGATAATCTAGATTTAAAAGAGGAACACTACGCTAATTTTGCTTTGAAAAAACTCTCGAAAACTAACTTATTCGATAGAGATAGCACACAAATTTAAAAAATTGTATCTACTCATCCACTTCTTCTACAGCAAAGTACTGAGGCTTTTTATGCACTTTTATTCTCTAACATACCTATATTTGCGCAAAGGATTTTATTTAACTCAATGTAAACATACATAGAAGAGTATTGTTACCCGTTTGTTTTATGCAGCCTAACTTTAGTTTCATCTATACATTATATTGCGTTTACCTTATATTTTATCTTGCCTTTGTTAGTTTTGTGTTTTGTTATGTCAAGCTTCATAATCTAATCTTAAAAGGGGAAAACTGCGCTAACTTTTCTTTGAAAAAGTACTCAAAAAGGACCTAAATCGATATAGATAGCTCACAATTTTAAAAAGTTGCATATAGTCATCTTCTTCTTCAGCAAAGTATCGAGGCTTTTTATGGATTTTTACTCTAACTTTCCTATATTTGCGCAAAGGACATTATTTAATTCAACTTAAACATGCCTAGTAGATTATTATGTTGTTGGTTTTTTATGCAGTCTAAACTTTGTTACATCTATATTTTACGATTAACTTATATTTTATCTTGCCTTTTTGAGCTTTGTGTTCTGTGATGTCAAGCTACATAGTCTAAACATAAAAGAGGAAAACTACGCTAAACTTGCTTTGAAAAACTATTCAAAAACTACCTTTAACAAAGTAGCGAGGCTTTTCATGCACTTTTACTCTCTAACATACCTACATTTGCGCAAAGGATTTTATTTAATTCAATTTAAACATGCCTAGTAGATTATTATGTTGTTGGTTTTTTATGCAGCCTAACTTTAGTTTCATCTATATTATGTTTTAGGTTTATCATATATTTTATCTTTTCTTTTTGAGTTTTGAGTTTTGTGATGCCAAGCAACTTAAGCTAAACTTAAAAGTGGAATGCTACGCTAACCTTTCTTTGAAAATCTATTCATAAACTACCCTAGACAAAAGCTAGATTTAAAAGAGGAAAACTACACTATTTTTACTTTGAAAAAACTTTCGAAAACTACCTTAATCGATAGAGATAGCACACGATTTTAAAAAATTGCATATAGTCATCCACTACTTCTGCAGCAAAGTAGCGAGGCTCTTTATGCACTTTTTCTCACTAGTTTGCTTATATTTACGCAAAGGAATTCATTTAATTCAATCCAAACATATATAGAAGATTATTATGTTACGATTTTTTTTTTCTTTTATGCAGCCTAACATTTATTTCACCTACATTTTATTTTACGATTAACTTTTATATTACCTTTCCTTTTAGTGTTTTGTGTTTTGTGATGTCAAGCTACATAAGCCAAACTTTAAAGAGGAAAACTACGCTAAGCTTTCTTTGAAAAACTATTCAAAAACTACCTTAAACAAAGTAGCGAGGCTTTTTATGCACTTTTACTCTCTAACATACCTACATTTGTGCATAGGGTTTTATTAGATTCTAGTAGGTTATTACGTTGTTGTTTTTTTATGCAGTCTAACTTTAGCTTCATCTATATTTTATTTTACGTTTATCTTATATTTTATTTTGTCTTTTTGAATTTTGTGTTTTGTGATGTCAAGCTACATAAGCTAAACTTAAAAGAGGAAAGCTACGCTAACCTTTCTTTGAAAAGCTGTTCAAAAACTACCTTAGACATAATCTAGATTTAAAAGAGAAAGACTACGCTATTTTTGCTTTGAAAAATCTTTCGAAAACTACCTTAATCGATAGAGATAGCACAGGATTTTAAAAAGTTGTATCTAGTCATCCACTTCTTTCACAGCAAAGTAGCGAGGCTTTCTATGCGCTTTTACTCTCTAACATACCTATTTTTGCGCAAAGGATTTTATTTAATTCAATTTAAACATGCCTAGTAGATTATTATGTTGTTGGTTTTTTATGCTGCCTAACTTTAGCTACATCTATTTTTCATTTTACGTTTGTCTTATATTTTATTTTATCTTTTTGTGTTCTGTGATGTCAAGCTACATAAGCTAATGTTAAAAGAGGAAAGCTGCGCTAACCTTTCTTTGAAAAACTATTCGAAATCTATTTTTGAGATAATCTAGATTTAAAAGAGGAACACTACGCTAATTTTGCTTTGAAAAAACTCTCGAAAACTACCTTATTCAATAGAGATAGCACACAAATTTAAAAAATTGTATCTACTCATCCACTTCTTCTTTTTATGGATTTTTACTCTCTTATTTACCCAAATTTGCGCAAAGGACTTTACTTAATTCAACTTAAACATGTCTAGTAGATTATTAAGTTGTTTGTTTTTTATGCAGCCTAACTTTAGTTTCATTTATATTTTATTTTACGTTTATCTGATACTTTATCTTGTCTTTTTGTGTGTTGTTTTGTCAAGCTACATAAGCTAAACTTAAAAGTGGAAAAGTACGCTAACCTTTCTTTGAAAATCTATTCAAAAACTGCCTTAGACATAAGCTAGATTTAAAAGAGGAAGACTACGCTATTTATGCTTTTAAAAAACTTTCGAAAAATACCTTAATCCATTGAGGTAGTGCACGAATTTACAAAGTTGTATCTAGTCATCCACTTCTTCTATAGCAAAGTAGCGAGGCTTTTTATGCACTTTTGCGTTCTAATTTATCTCTGTTTACGCATATGGTTTTTGTTTATTTCTATGTAATGATATACAAAAGAGTATTTTGTTAAAGATTATGCTGCAGGAGCTGCGTAAAAAAACTCTGGCGACCTTTCCTTAAGAAAAAAGCAACTGAAAGACATGTGCGCCTTAGAAAATTCAAATCGCGATTCACCAAATTAAAAGACGAAAAGAACGACCTTTAAAAGCTCTCACTAGACATTTGTGTTTATGATAGGCAATGCAGTTTTGATTTTATGCAGCCTAACATTTGTTTCATCTATATCTTATTTTACGTTTATCTTATACTTTATCTTGCCTTTTTGAGTTTAGTATTTTGTGATGTCATGCTAAATAAACTATACTTTGCTAATTTTTATTTGAAAAAATATTCAAAAACTACCTGAATTATAAGCTAGATCTAAAGGAGGAAAACTACGCTAACTTTTCTTTAAAAAAAATATTTTAAAAACTACCTTAAACATAAGCTATATCCAAAAGAGGAAAACTATGCTAACTTTTCTTTAAAAAAATATTTAAAAACTACCTTAAACATAAGCTAGATCTAAAAGAGGAAAACTACGCTAACTTTTCTTTGAAAAAATACTCAAAAACTACCTTAAACATAAGCTAGATCTAAAAGAGGAAAACTACGCTAACTTTTCTTTGAAAAAATACTCAAAAACTACCTTAAACATAAGCTAGATCTAAAAGAGGAAAACTACGCTAACAATTCTTTGAAAAAATATTCGAAAACTACCTTTAAACATGATTTAGATTTAATAGATGAAAACTACGCTAACATTTCTTTGAAAAAACATTCAAAAACTACCTTTAAACATGATTTAAATTTAATAGATGAAAACTACGCTAACATTTCTTTGAAAAAACATTCAAAAACTACCTTTAAACATGATTTAAATTTAAAAAAGGAAAACTACGCTAACATTTCTTTGAAAAAATATTCAAAAAGTACCTTAATCGAAAGAGATAGCACACGAAATTAAAAAGTTGCATTTAGTCATCCGTTTCTTCTTCATCAAAGTAGCGAGGCGTTTATGCACTTTTTATTCTCTAAGTTATCTCTACTTACGCAAATGGCTTTTGTTTATTTCAATGTAAAACTTTTCAAAAGAGTATTTTGTTAAAGATTATGCATCAGGGCTGTGTAAGAAAACTCTGGTGACCTTTCTTTAAGAAAAAGCAACTAAAGTAGATGTGCGCCTAAGAAAATCCAAATTGCGATTCACTAAATTAAAAGACATATACAACAAACTTTAAAAGTGAAACTATTTTTACAAGCGTATTTGGTAAAGATGAAATGTTCTTATGACATTTTAACGTTACGAAAGGGATTTTCTTCTGTTCAAATATTTATTACAATTTAAAGTGTTAAATAATGTTACAGAAACGACCTAAAACGCCTGTTGTATTAATTTAAACGAACAAAATAGATAAAAAAAAAAGAAAAACTATCATTAAAAAAAAAAAAGTAAAAAAAGAAAGAAATAGAAGTTGAGGAAAAATAAAAATAAGAACTTCTAACAAAGAGCTCTTCTTTTTATTTTTCAGATTTTAGATGCTTAATTCCTTGAATGAAAAGTTGAACTGATGACTCACTACTAAGGTTGTTCCTAGCCTTCCGTTCTCAAACTAGGCCATTCTGAGAGGCTGTTTGATTAAGTACCGTTGATAGTAGTATCGCACGTAAGAGACTTCTAAAACTCTGATTATTATTAATTCCTGGAATGAAGAGATGACTTCATACTCACTAACGAGGTTGTTCTTAGCCATCCGTTCTTAAACTAAGCAAAACAGTGAAGTTGTTTGATTAAGTATCACAGTTTGCTGATTTGCACATGCACCATTGCCGAAACTGTGATGCTTGGTTCTTGATTGGATTGAAGAAGCTCATCACCATGCATTTTACAAGCTGTCCGTTGTTATGTTTTGCAATTCAGTGGTTCTGTTTTGCAATTCATTTTCTGTTTGTTTAAGTATCATCGATGGTGGTGTCGTGCATGCAAACTTTCCGAAACTCTGATGCTTGTTTTTCTTGAATGGAGAGATGAGCTTATACTTTAGGTGACTTTTAAAACTGCAGTAATTAGTGCCTCGAATGGAAAAACGAACTCATTCATTACAGACCAAGGTTGTTCCTGGCCATCCGTTAACATATTAGGCAACAGTACAGCGAAGCTGTTTGTTTTACAAGCTTTTGTCGTTTCGAGAAATCACTACATTAAGCATTCGATGGTGATACACGACTGATGGCCAGGTTCTGATTTCGAATGAAAAGAAGAGTCGCATCCGACCACCCGGTCGGCTTTCGACGCAAAACAGCTGTACACACTCGTCCAACGATCCAGTGACTAACTGTTGCAACGAGAAAGTTAGCTTTATTTGTCGTGCAGATGTCCGCTTTGACGTAAAATGCTAGAAATTTGCTGAACGCTCGGTTTGCGCCGCCCAAGAGTCATTCTGTTTCTGCGTTGCCAGCGTCTGTCGGCTAAATACAACTGTAGACTCCGCGCAAGCTTTTTCACCGCAAAAGTTGTACAGAGCCACACCGAAGGCTAAAATCGACTTTAAGGTCGAAGGTTAAAATCGACCCTAGAGGTTTGAAAACGACGTCACGAAATTTTCAAGACATCATCGAAGAAAATTACGGCGGCCAGATGCAACTCTTAGTACTAACTCTACTAATCTTAGTACGTTAAGCATTCCAGTCGAGAGATCAGACGTTTTTTCGTCACCTAAGAGACCGGCCGATGCGTTTGCGACGCTGCGGAAAGAAAGAAGATGGCAAACCACAGGGTTGTTAACGTAACAAACCTCCGTGAGTACCTCCATCTCGAGTGGCTTTTGAGAAACGTTCGTTTTAAACTCAAAGGGATGGTTGTTAAAGCTCACAAACGCCTGGTTAACGATTTTCTAACGGCAGACACCGTGTTTACAATGGATACAGACCGATTAACTGAGCCCAAAGCGCAAGATCTATCAGAAAACTCCTCTAGGTCGATGCAACGAGACGACTAGACACGTGCGTCTAAAGGCATTTTACAATTGAAGGACGCCCCTCGTGGGCCCTTTAACCTTAACACTAAACTCCTGCTTGATATCCTCGTCCCCAGGTTTCCAAACCGTAACCCCAACCCCCTCTAATCCTAACCCCCTTACCCTCTAACTCTCCCCCCTCAAAAAAACAAAAAACATAAAAAAGCAAACAAAACGAAAAAAAACTTGCTTCCCTCCTCACTTTTAGCTCTAGGATGCAACACCTTTTTGCCGCCCTCCGCTAGAAGGGAGTAGGGAGTAACGAAAGCTTGACATCAAAGTAGCGTTTCGTATGAGATTTGTTTGCCAAAATTTGAGCGTTTTTAAAAAAGCCAAGACTTCGTCAGAGGGGTTTCTTCTTTTCTCCTAAAGCTATCGATCGATTAAAAAGCTCAAAGCAAAGAAATTCAAAACAAAATACAAAAACGGAAGTTTTAGTTTCTGCACCACAAGCCAAGCACTAGTTCAAACTGGAGATAATAAAAGGAAATCGAATGATCTCACTTCTCAAACCACTGAGCTGCCATTGGTCGGCAGTCTCTTGTTTGGAGACCATTGAGCTGCCATTGGTTGGCTGTTTAATCGTTGCGATTGGTCGGCAGTTTTATCGTTGGAGACCATTGAGAGATATAAAAGGAATTTTTTTTTTGAGCACAACATTAAACGTTAAATCGTTAGATGTTGTTATAAAGGCACCATTAGAATGCGATGTCCTCAAATATTTCCTCGATATTTTAATAAGTAAACAAAAACAAAACTAAGTCTTGCAACTGGCGAAAACTTTCAATAAGCAAACAAAGCAACAACTTTCCTTTCGAGTTTTTACATTTTAAACAAAAGACAAACAAAGAAAAAAAAAAAACAAACAAAACAAAAACAAAAACAAAAAACAAAAACAAAAACAAAACAGAAAAGGGAGAATGAGTGAGTCGACTGATTTCGCTCAACTGTCTTAAACGAGAAGTCATAAACGTTTGCTTGTGCCAGCAAGTTGCAAATTAAGTTGTAAATGAACTGCACCGCAAAGCTTAACCACAGTTTATTAAGCATATTAAGCCTTTGCTGACATGTTAAGACATTTTAAGCCTTTGCTATTATCATGAGGCTTTTGCTCCACGAGCCAAAAAAGTACGCTAGAGTTGACAAACTGCATCGCGGTCGAAAAGTGTAATTACGCCAACACTTTTATCCGTTTTAAGCATTTCGTTTTCGCACGAACAACAATTAAAGCAGCTCGTTGAGCTTAACGACGTTCGTATTTTTTTTCGAAGCCAAAACTTCGGCTATAAGTAGAATGAAGAGGCACTTCGAAAACAACAAAGCTGTTCGCAGTCGATAGCAACGAGCGACAACATCTCTGCGAGTCTGGCATCAAGGTAAACAGTTTTTTTTTACATTTTCATTTGTAAGTGCCACTTTTGTGTACATTATGTATTCAAAAATTTCTTGCTGACGCTAGATTTTTCGTTTTCAATGAACAACAGTTGCAACCTCTAGTCGTTTGCTAAAACAGCTTGCTAGGACAACCAAATCAATCATATGTTGTGAAAATTTCTTTTTGTTCAACTGACTAAGGAAGATCGAGCGAACGCTTTTTTTTTTATAACTTGTTTGTATCATATTGCTATTAAGAAAACAGCGTTGTGTATACTAAACGTGACATAATTGGCAATTATCCGTAACTAAAAATAAGATAGGAAATTACAAACTTGATACCATATTTTAATTACTCTAACAAAACTAGACGTCATCGCGTGAGAAAATAAATGTTCATAACACATAACCTATTTTTTTGTTTTTTTTTTCTTCTCTTTTTTCCTTTTAATCTCTTTTCTTTCGTCCAAAAAGCGTTTTGATTTTTGCCTCGCCACAAGCGATGAAATCGATAAAAAAACCTGCTCGGACATTCTCAATTCTCAACAACAAAAGCAATCAAAGTTCTAGCTCTCGAGCACGTGCGCCGACAGGTTGATGAAACCGTTCAAATATGCTCGATCGCTAGAATTTAAAGAAAGAAACAAGCCAGAAACAAACCAAAATAAAAAAAACAAAAACAAAAATGGACATCTTTAGAACGCTTAAATTTTATAAAATATTTTCCTCTGCGTTTTTAACCAGCTAAACTGTCGTAAAGTTTTTTCGGTGCAGTTCATTTAAAAAACTTAGTTTTCAACTTTTAAACGTTTTAGACTTCTCGTTTAAGGCAGTCGAAAGAAATGAGTCGACTCACTCTCTCTCTCCCTATTCGGTTTTGTTTTGTTTATTTGTTTTTGTTTTTTCTTCGTTTGCCTTCGTTTGCCTTTGTTTGCTTTTGGAAAAGTTGTCGCCATGCGAGACTTAGTTTTTTTTTTTTTTTGCTCAAATTGAGCACAAGTGAGTTTCTAGTCTTGAAAGTGTGCAAAGTGTGGGCCAATCTGGTGGCTGGAGTGATGACACGTGAATGCTGGAAATTCCAGACTTTGAGCGGATTCAGCGTACATAGAAAGAAAATGTAGCATTCACGTGGGTCTCTCCTAAGCGTGCCATTGGTCGGTCTGCTGTCCTTAAGTACCCCCTCCCCCCCCTCAACGTCACGTTTGCTCAACTTTCTCGGTCTTTGGCGCCCAGAGAAAGCTTGAGGAAGGATAAAAAATGGCGAGGTTTCGGTACTGCGTTTTCTGTTTTTCTTATTTGTTTTTGTTTGTTTGCTTGTTTGTTTGTTTGTTTGTTTGTTAATTTTTTTAATTTTTTTTTTTTTGTTTGTTTGTTTCGTTCGTTTGTTTGTTTGTTTGTTTCGTTTGCTTCGTTTGTTTTGTGATGTTTTGTTTTCCCTTCTTGATGGCACAAAACAGAAGCAAACAAGACTTTCGGTTATATTCGGTTATATTCGGTTCAATAAAAGTTTGTTGGTTTCTGCACAACAACAACAACAACCACAACAACAAAAGTCCCTCTGTCCCTCAAAAGCAGTTTCTCCTCTGTCCTAAAGAAGAGCCTCTTTGTAATCGATCTTGTCTGAATGCAGCTCTCCTTTTGCCTACAGGTTTTTATTCCAACCCTTTTGTTGTGTTAGTGCCATGTTGTTGTTATTGTTATACTCTGTAAAAGCAGTTGTTGCTGTTGTACTTGTTTGTTGTTTCTAAAGACACTGTTGTTGCTGCTGTTAGCGCTGTTAGTAATCACCCACTTGGCTTGTATTTTTGTTTTCTTGTTTTTGTTTTTTGTTTTATTTATAAACACTCTCTGAGTAAGTGATGCTGTTGCTGTTGTTGTTGTTACAGTTGCAAT
>NW_028324375.1:0-42969 GCF_058129835.1 Hydra viridissima | reverse complement strand
TACACTCTACATGAAGCACAGCAGGAACACAATGGATAGCTTTTATGTGTCCCAGTGGAACGCTGCAGAGGAGTTGCGCTTTGCCCTGGGCATCGGACAGTCCTTCGGAGTCATAGAGTCTTTGACTGTTGAAAAGTCTGAGAGACCACCAAAGAAGGAGAAGGATGTGATGGACTGGCTCCAAACTAATGCAGAGGAGTACGGTTTTCATGAGGTTGAGGACATCTTTGAGGAAGATTTAGACTCCGGTTCTGACTCTGAAGAATGTGCTGCTACTTTCAGCTGTACCACAGTGGTTCCGTTTTCTCCAGCTGTAGAAAACAATGTTCCTTTAGAGGATAGCAACGACCATGCCGTAGATTTCTTGTGTGAACCTACCTCAACTCCTGTTTCGTCTGTTCCATCTGAACAAACAATCGCTGGTCCAGTTCTTGAACTATCCCCTGCTCTTGCACAACTAGTTCCTAACGAACAAGCTGTTTGTATGGATGTAGATCAGACTCTAGCTGTTCCTGTTGGCCACAGCTTGTTCTCCTCTTGCATTAACATTATTTCCTGATGAACCGGATTTTATTGAACACCATGCAAAACTTTCTCCAGTTTACTTTAATGAGCAAGTGGTTGCCAAACCTGTTTCTGCTTCTCCTTCTCAGCAAGTCGCTTTCTGTCCTTCAAAAGAGGTCTTTTCTGTTCCTCTGACTCCTAGCCTTGTTGCTTTTCAGCAAACATTGGCCAACCCAGTTTGTTTCTTTCATCTGATCCAGTTTCAGCTGTTCCTGTCCAACAGGCTGGTACTGTTCTTGCAAAGCAGCTCTCACCTTATGCTGTTCAATCTGTTGGTAGCCTATTTAGCCAAAGTCTTGCCTCTACATCCAGAGGTAAATTCTTTTTTGATTTTTGATTTTTGATTTTTATGCAAATCTCAACACGCTTTCAAAAATGAAAATGCCCAAATCAACTCCTTGCCCTATTGTTATTGTTAGAGCTGTAAAAAAAACAAAACAAAACAAAAAAAACAACACAGAAGTGTGTATGTATTTGTTGCAGGACTAATTCTGTGATTGCTTAAATGTTTATACAAGTGAATGATACTAAAACTGATTATGTTTTAGAAGTAAAAGATCCAAGAAGAAAAAAAATCAAGTTGGAAATGCCATCTTTCACTCAAGAACTCATCGGTAATGTAAAACCTAATTTATACAAAGATATATAAACACAAACCTCTTCTTGCACAATTTCAGATGGTTAACTGTTAACAAAAACTAGCCATCATTGCTAAGTGCACTTTTAGAAAGTTGTGTCTACCCCGATTTCTAATGATGAGTTAGAAACATCACCGTTAGAAATCATGCACAGCTTGTTATCATCTCTAACACTTAGAAACTGTTGATGGTTTTTATGAATTAGAAAAATGAACATGGTTTTATTTTATTTCAGGATCAACTCAGCCAAGAACAAAGGAAAACAAAGCAGAAGTTAGCCAATGCCATTTAGGTAATCTTTCAAAAACCAGTTATTGCTATCAGTGCAAACAATAAGGTCAACAAAAAAAAATAAATAAAAAAACAGAATAAATCTTGTCTTACTTCAGAACCAAATGAATATTTGATTTAATCACTTTGTGTTATGACTTGAGTTTGTAAAATTTTAGATGAAATAGTTGAAGAGCTGAATGCTTGCCCTGGCCACAACGAATGGTTCAACACCAGAAGTTTTCCACGATGTGCAGCTTTGGTGTTGGCATACATCTTGCAAGACGTGTTTACAGATGTAAGCTCAAGTTGCTCGTACAAAGATTACCTTGGCATCTGGCAAATCATAGCAGTGACAAGCTCATTCATGTCTTGCAAAAGTACTCCTACCAAAGCCATATTAAAGACAAAATTAAAAACATGAAGCTAAAATTCAAAAAGAGGGTAGTTTAGAAAAGTTTGTTCAATATGGCAATATCGTGAAACCATTTATGTAGTTTAGATAAGTTTGTTCAGTTTGGCAATAAAGATGGGCCTTTTGTGTAGTTTGTTTTATCTATGCTTTTGCAAATATTTTTATCTGTTTCGCTAAAGACATAATAAACAAGAAGTTCTGTTAAACTGTTCTCACATTTCTTATTTAAAGATAGTTCAAACTTTTTTTTATCTTTAAAAAAAAAAAAAGAAGTCGTTTTGTTATTCTGTGAAAACTTTTAATAGAGTTGCATTTAGAATTACTTCTGATGTTTTTAAGAGTTTGTTAAAAAGCAAAATAATATTTCCTGTGATGTTAAACTGCATAAGTGAAATTTAAAAAAGGAAAACTGCTCCAACCATTTTTCGGAAAAAGAAATCAAAAAGTTCCTTATTTTAAAAGATCTAGACATCCATTTCTTCTTCAGCAAAATAGCGAGGCTTTTTTATGAACTCTTACTCTCTATTTTTTCATATCTTTACACAAAGGATTTTGTTTAGATCAATGTAAACATACATAGAAGTATATTATGTTTTTTTTTTTTTTTTGTTTTTATGCAGTCTAACTTTTGTTTCACTTCTATTTTATTTTACGTTTATCTTGTATTTTATCATGCCTTATTGGTTTTTGCGTTTTGTGATGTCAAGCTGCGTAAGCTAAACTTAAAAGGGAAAACTACGCTAACTTTTCTTTGAAAAAATATTCAAGAAGTACCTTAACGAAAGAGAAAGCACACGAATCTTGCCATCCAATTCTTCTTCTGCAAAGTAGCGAGGCTTTTTATGTACTTTTGCTCTCTAATTTATCTCTATTTACGCAAAGGGTTTTATTTCAATGTAAACACGTATAAAAGAATACTTTGTTAAAAATAATGTTAAAGGAGTTGCGTAAAAAAAAACGTCTGAATAAAGTTTCTTTACAAAAAAAACAACTAAGAAACAAGCGCGCCTAAGAAAAACCAGATCGCGATTCACTAAGTCAAAAAACGAAAGAAACAAAGTTTAAAAGGTCTTTCTAGACAACAAATTCTATTTTTGGCAATGCAGTTTTTGTATTTATGCAACCTAACTTTTGTTTGACTTCTATTTTATTTTACGTTTACCTTGTATTTTATCTTGCCTTTTTGTGTTTTGTGATGTCAAGCTACATAATCTAAACTTAAAAGAAGGAAACTAGGCTAACTTTTCTAGTAGAATATTATGTTGTTGGTTTTGTATGCAGCCTAACTTTAGTTTCATCTATATTTTATTTTGCGTTTATCTTATATTTATCTTGTCTTTTTGAGTTTTGTATTTTGTGATGTCAAGCTACATAATTTAAACTTAAAAGAAGAAAACTAGGCTAACTTTTCTTTGAAAAATTGTTCAAAAACTACCTTACACCGATAGAGATAGCTCACGAATTTAAAAAGTTGCATCTATTCATCTTCTTCTTCAGCAAAGTAAAGCTTTTTATGCACTTTTACTCTCTAACTTACCTATATTTGCGTAAAGGATTTTATTTAATTCAATTTAAACATAACTAGTAGAATATTATGTTGTTGGTTTTGTATGCAGCCTAACTTTAGTTTCATCTATATTTTATTTTGCGTTTATCTTATATTTTATCTTGTCTTTTTGAGTTTTATATTTGTGATGTCAAGCTACATAAGCTAAACTTTAAAGAGGAAATTTACGCTAACCTGTCTTTGAAAAACTATTCAAAAACTACCTTTAACAAAGTAGCGAGGCTTTTTATGCGCTTTTACTCTCTAACATACCTATTTTTGCGCAAAGGATTTTATTTAATTCAATTTAAACATGCCTAGTAGATTATTATGTTGTTGGTTTTTTATGCAGCCTAACTTTAGCTACATCTATTTTTCATTTTACGTTTGTCTTATATTTTATTTTATCTTTTGTGTTCTGTGATGTCAAGCTACATAAGCTAATGTTAAAAGAGGAAAGCTGCGCTAACCTTTCTTTGAAAAACTATTCGAAATCTATTTTTGAGATAATCTAGATTTAAAAGAGGAACACTACGCTAATTTTGCTTTGAAAAAACTCTCGAAAACTAACTTATTCGATAGAGATAGCACACAAATTTAAAAATTGTATCTACTCATCCACTTCTTCTACAGCAAAGTACTGAGGCTTTTTATGCACTTTTATTCTCTAACATACCTATATTTGCGCAAAGGATTTTATTTAACTCAATGTAAACATACATAGAAGAGTATTGTTACCCGTTTGTTTTATGCAGCCTAACTTTAGTTTCATCTATACATTATATTGCGTTTACCTTATATTTTATCTTGCCTTTGTTAGTTTTGTGTTTTGTTATGTCAAGCTTCATAATCTAATCTTAAAAGGGGAAAACTGCGCTAACTTTTCTTTGAAAAAGTACTCAAAAAGGACCTAAATCGATATAGATAGCTCACAATTTTAAAAAGTTGCATATAGTCATCTTCTTCTTCAGCAAAGTATCGAGGCTTTTTATGGATTTTTACTCTAACTTTCCTATATTTGCGCAAAGGACATTATTTAATTCAACTTAAACATGCCTAGTAGATTATTATGTGTTGGTTTTTATGCAGTCTAAACTTTGTTACATCTATATTTTACGATTAACTTATATTTTATCTTGCCTTTTTGAGCTTTGTGTTCTGTGATGTCAAGCTACATAGTCTAAACATAAAAGAGGAAAACTACGCTAAACTTGCTTTGAAAAACTATTCAAAAACTACCTTTAAACAAAGTAGCGAGGCTTTTCATGCACTTTTACTCTCTAACATACCTACATTTGCGCAAAGGATTTTATTTAATTCAATTTAAACATGCCTAGTAGATTATTATGTTGTTGGTTTTTTATGCAGCCTAACTTTAGTTTCATCTATATTATGTTTTAGGTTTATCATATATTTTATCTTTTCTTTTTGAGTTTTGAGTTTTGTGATGCCAAGCAACTTAAGCTAAACTTAAAAGTGGAATGCTACGCTAACCTTTCTTTGAAAATCTATTCATAAACTACCCTAGACAAAAGCTAGATTTAAAAGAGGAAAACTACACTATTTTTACTTTGAAAAAACTTTCGAAAACTACCTTAATCGATAGAGATAGCACACGATTTTAAAAAATTGCATATAGTCATCCACTACTTCTGCAGCAAAGTAGCGAGGCTCTTTATGCACTTTTTCTCACTAGTTTGCTTATATTTACGCAAAGGAATTCATTTAATTCAATCCAAACATATATAGAAGATTATTATGTTACGATTTTTTTTTTCTTTTATGCAGCCTAACATTTATTTCACCTACATTTTATTTTACGATTAACTTTTATATTACCTTTCCTTTTAGTGTTTTGTGTTTTGTGATGTCAAGCTACATAAGCCAAACTTTAAAGAGGAAAACTACGCTAAGCTTTCTTTGAAAAACTATTCAAAAACTACCTTAAACAAAGTAGCGAGGCTTTTTATGCACTTTTACTCTCTAACATACCTACATTTGTGCATAGGGTTTTATTAGATTCTAGTAGGTTATTACGTTGTTGTTTTTTTATGCAGTCTAACTTTAGCTTCATCTATATTTTATTTTACGTTTATCTTATATTTTATTTTGTCTTTTTGAATTTTGTGTTTTGTGATGTCAAGCTACATAAGCTAAACTTAAAAGAGGAAAGCTACGCTAACCTTTCTTTGAAAAGCTGTTCAAAAACTACCTTAGACATAATCTAGATTTAAAAGAGAAAGACTACGCTATTTTTGCTTTGAAAAATCTTTCGAAAACTACCTTAATCGATAGAGATAGCACAGGATTTTAAAAAGTTGTATCTAGTCATCCACTTCTTTCACAGCAAAGTAGCGAGGCTTTCTATGCGCTTTTACTCTCTAACATACCTATTTTTGCGCAAAGGATTTTATTTAATTCAATTTAAACATGCCTAGTAGATTATTATGTTGTTGGTTTTTTATGCTGCCTAACTTTAGCTACATCTATTTTTCATTTTACGTTTGTCTTATATTTTATTTTATCTTTTTGTGTTCTGTGATGTCAAGCTACATAAGCTAATGTTAAAAGAGGAAAGCTGCGCTAACCTTTCTTTGAAAAACTATTCGAAATCTATTTTTGAGATAATCTAGATTTAAAAGAGGAACACTACGCTAATTTTGCTTTGAAAAAACTCTCGAAAACTACCTTATTCAATAGAGATAGCACACAAATTTAAAAAATTGTATCTACTCATCCACTTCTTCTTTTTATGGATTTTTACTCTCTTATTTACCCAAATTTGCGCAAAGGACTTTACTTAATTCAACTTAAACATGTCTAGTAGATTATTAAGTTGTTTGTTTTTTATGCAGCCTAACTTTAGTTTCATTTATATTTTATTTTACGTTTATCTGATACTTTATCTTGTCTTTTTGTGTGTTGTTTTGTCAAGCTACATAAGCTAAACTTAAAAGTGGAAAAGTACGCTAACCTTTCTTTGAAAATCTATTCAAAAACTGCCTTAGACATAAGCTAGATTTAAAAGAGGAAGACTACGCTATTTATGCTTTTAAAAAACTTTCGAAAAATACCTTAATCCATTGAGGTAGTGCACGAATTTACAAAGTTGTATCTAGTCATCCACTTCTTCTATAGCAAAGTAGCGAGGCTTTTTATGCACTTTTGCGTTCTAATTTATCTCTGTTTACGCATATGGTTTTTGTTTATTTCTATGTAATGATATACAAAAGAGTATTTTGTTAAAGATTATGCTGCAGGAGCTGCGTAAAAAAACTCTGGCGACCTTTCCTTAAGAAAAAAGCAACTGAAAGACATGTGCGCCTTAGAAAATTCAAATCGCGATTCACCAAATTAAAAGACGAAAAGAACGACCTTTAAAAGCTCTCACTAGACATTTGTGTTTATGATAGGCAATGCAGTTTTTGATTTTATGCAGCCTAACATTTGTTTCATCTATATCTTATTTTACGTTTATCTTATACTTTATCTTGCCTTTTTGAGTTTAGTATTTTGTGATGTCATGCTAAATAAACTATACTTTGCTAATTTTTATTTGAAAAAATATTCAAAAACTACCTGAATTATAAGCTAGATCTAAAGGAGGAAAACTACGCTAACTTTTCTTTAAAAAAAATATTTAAAAACTACCTTAAACATAAGCTATATCCAAAAGAGGAAAACTATGCTAACTTTTCTTTAAAAAAATATTTAAAAACTACCTTAAACATAAGCTAGATCTAAAAGAGGAAAACTACGCTAACTTTTCTTTGAAAAAATACTCAAAAACTACCTTAAACATAAGCTAGATCTAAAAGAGGAAAACTACGCTAACTTTTCTTTGAAAAAATACTCAAAAACTACCTTAAACATAAGCTAGATCTAAAAGAGGAAAACTACGCTAACAATTCTTTGAAAAAATATTCGAAAACTACCTTTAAACATGATTTAGATTTAATAGATGAAAACTACGCTAACATTTCTTTGAAAAAACATTCAAAAACTACCTTTAAACATGATTTAAATTTAATAGATGAAAACTACGCTAACATTTCTTTGAAAAAACATTCAAAAACTACCTTTAAACATGATTTAAATTTAAAAAAGGAAAACTACGCTAACATTTCTTTGAAAAAATATTCAAAAAGTACCTTAATCGAAAGAGATAGCACACGAAATTAAAAAGTTGCATTTAGTCATCCGTTTCTTCTTCATCAAAGTAGCGAGGCGTTTATGCACTTTTTATTCTCTAAGTTATCTCTACTTACGCAAATGGCTTTTGTTTATTTCAATGTAAAACTTTTCAAAAGAGTATTTTGTTAAAGATTATGCTGCAGGGGCTGTGTAAGAAAACTCTGGTGACCTTTCTTTAAGAAAAAGCAACTAAAGTAGATGTGCGCCTAAGAAAATCCAAATTGCGATTCACTAAATTAAAAGACATATACAACAAACTTTAAAAGTGAAACTATTTTTACAAGCGTATTTGGTAAAGATGAAATGTTCTTATGACATTTTAACGTTACGAAAGGGATTTTCTTCTGTTCAAATATTTATTACAATTTAAAGTGTTAAATAATGTTACAGAAACGACCTAAAACGCCTGTTGTATTAATTTAAACGAACAAAATAGATAAAAAAAAAGAAAAACTATCATTAAAAAAAAAAAAGTAAAAAAAGAAAAGAAATAGAAGTTGAGGAAAAATAAAAATAAGAACTTCTAACAAAGAGCTCTTCTTTTTATTTTTCAGATTTTAGATGCTTAATTCCTTGAATGAAAAGTTGAACTGATGACTCACTACTAAGGTTGTTCCTAGCCTTCCGTTCTCAAACTAGGCCATTCTGAGAGGCTGTTTGATTAAGTACCGTTGATAGTAGTATCGCACGTAAGAGACTTCTAAAACTCTGATTATTATTAATTCCTGGAATGAAGAGATGACTTCATACTCACTAACGAGGTTGTTCTTAGCCATCCGTTCTTAAACTAAGCAAAACAGTGAAGTTGTTTGATTAAGTATCACAGTTTGCTGATTTGCACATGCACCATTGCCGAAACTGTGATGCTTGGTTCCTTGATTGGATTGAAGAAGCTCATCACCATGCATTTTACAAGCTGTCCGTTGTTATGTTTTGCAATTCAGTGGTTCTGTTTTGCAATTCATTTTCTGTTTGTTTAAGTATCATCGATGGTGGTGTCGTGCATGCAAACTTTCCGAAACTCTGATGCTTGTTTTTCTTGAATGGAGAGATGAGCTTATACTTTAGGTGACTTTTAAAACTGCAGTAATTAGTGCCTCGAATGGAAAAACGAACTCATTCATTACAGACCAAGGTTGTTCCTGGCCATCCGTTAACATATTAGGCAACAGTACAGCGAAGCTGTTTGTTTTACAAGCTTTTGTCGTTTCGAGAAATCACTACATTAAGCATTCGATGGTGATACACGACTGATGGCCAGGTTCTGATTTTCGAATGAAAAGAAGAGTCGCATCCGACCACCGGTCGGCTTTCGACGCAAAACAGCTGTACACACTCGTCCAACGATCCAGTGACTAACTGTTGCAACGAGAAAGTTAGCTTTATTTGTCGTGCAGATTGTCCGCTTTGACGTAAAATGCTAGAAATTTGCTGAACGCTCGGTTTGCGCCGCCCAAGAGTCATTCTGTTTCTGCGTTGCCAGCGTCTGTCGGCTAAATACAACTGTAGACTCCGCGCAAGCTTTTTCACCGCAAAAGTTGTACAGAGCCACACCGAAGGCTAAAATCGACTTTAAGGTCGAAGGTTAAAATCGACCCTAGAGGTTTGAAAACGACGTCACGAAATTTTCAAGACATCATCGAAGAAAATTACGGCGGCCAGATGCAACTCTTAGTACTAACTCTACTAATCTTAGTACGTTAAGCATTCCAGTCGAGAGATCAGACGTTTTTTCGTCACCTAAGAGACCGGCCGATGCGTTTGCGACGCTGCGGAAAGAAAGAAGATGGCAAACCACAGGGTTGTTACCGTAACAAACCTCCGTGAGTACCTCCATCTCGAGTGGCTTTTGAAGAAACGTTCGTTTTAAACTCAAAGGGATGGTTGTTAAAGCTCACAAACGCCTGGTTAACGATTTTCTAACGGCAGACACCGTGTTTACAATGGATACAGACCGATTAACTGAGCCCAAAGCGCAAGATCTATCAGAAAACTCCTCTAGGTCGATGCAACGAGACGACTAGACACGTGCGTCTAAAGGCATTTTACAATTGAAGGACGCCCCTCGTGGGCCCTTTAACCTTAACACTAAACTCCTGCTTGATATCCTCGTCCCCAGGTTTCCAAACCGTAACCCCAACCCCCTCTAATCCTAACCCCCTTACCCTCTAACTCTCCCCCCTCAAAAAAACAAAAAACATAAAAAAGCAAACAAAACGAAAAAAAAACTTGCTTCCCTCCTCACTTTTAGCTCTAGGATGCAACACCTTTTTGCCGCCCTCCGCTAGAAGGGAGTAGGGAGTAACGAAAGCTTGACATCAAAGTAGCGTTTCGTATGAGATTTGTTTGCCAAAATTTGAGCGTTTTTAAAAAAGCCAAGACTTCGTCAGAGGGGTTTCTTCTTTTCTCCTAAAGCTATCGATCGATTAAAAAGCTCAAAGCAAAGAAATTCAAAACAAAATACAAAAACGGGAAGTTTTAGTTTCTGCACCACAAGCCAAGCACTAGTTCAAACTGGAGATAATAAAAGGAAATCGAATGATCTCACTTCTCAAACCACTGAGCTGCCATTGGTCGGCAGTCTCTTGTTTGGAGACCATTGAGCTGCCATTGGTTGGCTGTTTAATCGTTGCGATTGGTCGGCAGTTTTATCGTTGGAGACCATTGAGAGATATAAAAGGAATTTTTTTTTTGAGCACAACATTAAACGTTAAATCGTTAGATGTTGTTATAAAGGCACCATTAGAATGCGATGTCCTCAAATATTTTCCTCGATATTTTAATAAGTAAACAAAAACAAAACTAAGTCTTGCAACTGGCGAAAACTTTCAATAAGCAAACAAAGCAACAACTTTCCTTTCGAGTTTTTTACATTTTAAACAAAAGACAAACAAAGAAAAAAAAAAAACAAACAAAAACAAAAACAAAAACAAAAAAACAAAACAAAAACAAAACAGAAAAGGGAGAATGAGTGAGTCGACTGATTTCGCTCAACTGTCTTAAACGAGAAGTCATAAACGTTTGCTTGTGCCAGCAAGTTGCAAATTAAGTTGTAAATGAACTGCACCGCAAAAGCTTAACCACAGTTTATTAAGCATATTAAGCCTTTGCTGACATGTTAAGACATTTTAAGCCTTTGCTATTATCATGAGGCTTTTGCTCCACGAGCCAAAAAAGTACGCTAGAGTTGACAAACTGCATCGCGGTCGAAAAGTGTAATTACGCCAACACTTTTATCCGTTTTAAGCATTTCGTTTTCGCACGAACAACAATTAAAGCAGCTCGTTGAGCTTAACGACGTTCGTATTTTTTTTCGAAGCCAAAACTTCGGCTATAAGTAGAATGAAGAGGCACTTCGAAAAACAACAAAGCTGTTCGCAGTCGATAGCAACGAGCGACAACATCTCTGCGAGTCTGGCATCAAGGTAAACAGTTTTTTTTTACATTTTCATTTGTAAGTGCCACTTTTGTGTACATTATGTATTCAAAAATTTCTTGCTGACGCTAGATTTTTCGTTTTCAATGAACAACAGTTGCAACCTCTAGTCGTTTGCTAAAACAGCTTGCTAGGACAACCAAATCAATCATATGTTGTGAAAATTTCTTTTTGTTCAACTGACTAAGGAAGATCGAGCGAACGCTTTTTTTTTTATAACTTGTTTGTATCATATTGCTATTAAGAAAACAGCGTTGTGTATACTAAACGTGACATAATTGGCAATTATCCGTAACTAAAAATAAGATAGAAATTACAAACTTGATACCATATTTTAATTACTCTAACAAAACTAGACGTCATCGCGTGAGAAAATAAATGTTCATAACACATAACCTATTTTTTTGTTTTTTTTTTCTTCTCTTTTTTCCTTTTAATCTCTTTTCTTTCGTCCAAAAAGCGTTTTGATTTTTGCCTCGCCACAAGCGATGAAATCGATAAAAAAACCTGCTCGGACATTCTCAATTCTCAACAACAAAAGCAATCAAAGTTCTAGCTCTCGAGCACGTGCGCCGACAGGTTGATGAAACCGTTCAAATATGCTCGATCGCTAGAATTTAAAGAAAGAAACAAGCCAGAAACAAACCAAAATAAAAAAAACAAAAACAAAAATGGACATCTTTAGAACGCTTAAATTTTATAAAATATTTTCCTCTGCGTTTTTAACCAGCTAAACTGTCGTAAAGTTTTTTCGGTGCAGTTCATTTAAAAAACTTAGTTTTCAACTTTTAAACGTTTTAGACTTCTCGTTTAAGGCAGTCGAAAGAAATGAGTCGACTCACTCTCTCTCTCCCTATTCGGTTTTGTTTTTGTTTATTTGTTTTTGTTTTTTCTTCGTTTGCCTTCGTTTGCCTTTGTTTGCTTTTGGAAAAGTTGTCGCCATGCGAGACTTAGTTTTTTTTTTTTTTTGCTCAAATTGAGCACAAGTGAGTTTCTAGTCTTGAAAGTGTGCAAAGTGTGGGCCAATCTGGTGGCTGGAGTGATGACACGTGAATGCTGGAAATTCCAGACTTTGAGCGGATTCAGCGTACATAGAAAGAAAATGTAGCATTCACGTGGGTCTCTCCTAAGCGTGCCATTGGTCGGTCTGCTGTCCTTAAGTACCCCCCTCCCCCCCCTCAACGTCACGTTTGCTCAACTTTCTCGGTCTTTGGCGCCCAGAGAAAGCTTGAGGAAGGATAAAAAATGGCGAGGTTTCGGTACTGCGTTTTCTGTTTTTCTTATTTGTTTTTGTTTGTTTGCTTGTTTGTTTGTTTGTTTGTTTGTTAATTTTTTTAATTTTTTTTTTTTTGTTTGTTTGTTTCGTTCGTTTGTTTGTTTGTTTGTTTCGTTTGCTTCGTTTGTTTTGTGATGTTTTGTTTTCCCTTCTTGATGGCACAAAACAGAAGCAAACAAGACTTTCGGTTATATTCGGTTATATTCGGTTCAATAAAAGTTTGTTGGTTTCTGCACAACAACAACAACAACCACAACAACAAAAGTCCCTCTGTCCCTCAAAAGCAGTTTCTCCTCTGTCCTAAAGAAGAGCCTCTTTGTAATCGATCTTGTCTGAATGCAGCTCTCCTTTTGCCTACAGGTTTTTATTCCAACCCTTTTGTTGTTGTTAGTGCCATGTTGTTGTTATTGTTATACTCTGTAAAAGCAGTTGTTGCTGTTGTACTTGTTTGTTGTTTCTAAAGACACTGTTGTTGCTGCTGTTAGCGCTGTTAGTAATCACCCACTTGGCTTGTATTTTTGTTTCTTGTTTTTGTTTTTTGTTTTATTTATAAACACTCTCTGAGTAAGTGATGCTGTTGCTGTTGTTGTTGTTACAGTTGCAATGAGTGTTTGTTAATGTTCCCCCACTTGGCTTGTACTTTTGTTTTCTGTTTTGTTTTGTTTTTTTTTTGTTTTTGTTTTTTTTTTCTCAACACTCTCTGAGTAAGTGATGCTGTTGCTGTAGTCGTTGTTATAGTTGCAATGAGTGTTTGTTAATGTTCACCAACTTGGCTTGTTTATAATCTATTTTATTTTATCAACACTCTCTGAGTCAGTGATGGTGTTGCTGTTGCTGTTGTCGTTATTATGCTTGCAATGGGAGTTGTTACTGTTCACCCACTTTGCTTGTTTTGTTTTTATTTCTTTATTTTATCAACACCCTTTGAGCCAGTGATGCTGTTGCTGTTGTTGTTGTTATAGTTGCAATGAGTGTTGTTAATGTTCACCCACTTTGCTTGTGTTTTTGTTTTTGTTTATCAACACCCTTTGTGTCAGTGATGCTGTTGCTGTTGTTCTTATTACAGTTGCAATGAGTGTTTGTTAATGTTCACCAACTTGGCTTGTTTATAATCTATTTTGTTTTATCAACACTCTCTGAGTCAGTGATGCTGATGCTGTTGTTGTTATTGTGCTTGCAATAAGTGTTGCTAATGTTCACCCACTTTGCTTGTTTTGTTTGTGCTTTTGTTTTTGTTTATCAACACCCTTTGAGTCACTGATGCTGTTGCTGTTGGTGTTATTATAGTTGCAATGAGTGTTAATGTTCACCCACTTTGCTTGCTTTGTTTGTTTGTTGCTTTTTTTTTTTATCAACACCCTGCGAGTTAGTGATGCTGTTGCTGCTTTTGTCATTTTACTTGTATTTATAGTTGTTACTGTTCAGCCACTTTGCTTGTTTTTTAATCTGTTTTATTTTATCACCACTCTCTGAGTCAGTGATGATGTTGCTGATGCTGTTGTTGTTATTTTACTTGCAATGATAGCTGTTACTGTTCAGCCACTTTGCTTGTTTTGTTTGTTTGTTTGTTTGTTTTTTTTATCAATATCCTCTGAGTAAGTGATGCTGTTGCTGTTGTTGTTGTTATAGTTGCAATGAGTGTTTGTTAATGTTCCCCCCCTTGGCTTGTACTTCTGTTTTCTGTTTTGTTTTGTTTTTGTTTTTTTTGTTGTTTTTTTTCTCAACACTCTCTGAGTAAGTGATGCTGTTGCTGTAGTCGTTGTTATAGTTGCAATGAGTGTTTGTTAATGTTCACAAACTTGGCATGTTTATAATCTATTTTATTTTATCAACACTCTCTGAGTCAGTGATGCTGATGCTGTTGTTGTTATTATGCTTGCAATAAGTGTTGTTAATGTTCACCCACTCTGCTTGTTTTGTTTGTGCCTTTGTTTTTGTTTATCAACACCCTTTGAGTCACTGATGCTGTTGCTGTTGGTGTTATTATAGTTGCAATGAGTGTTAATGTTCACCCACTTTGCTTGCTTTATTTGTTTGTTGCTTTTTTTTTTATCAACACCCTGCGAGTTAGTGATGCTGTTGCTGCTTTTGTCATTTTACTTGTATTTATAGTTGTTACTGTTTAGCCACTTTGCTTGTTTTTTAATCTGTTTTATTTTATCACCACTCTCTGAGTCAGTGATGATGTTGCTGATGCTGTTGTTGTTATTTTACTTGCAATGATAGCTGTTACTGTTCAGCCACTTTGCTTGTTTTTTTTTTGTTTTTGTTTTGTTTGTTTGTTTGTTTGTTTTTTTATATATCCTCTGAGTTAGTGATGCTGTTGTTGTTATTATGCTTTCAATGAGAGCTGTTACTGTTCACCCACTTTGTTTGTTTATAATCTGTTTTATTTTATCAACACTCTCTGAGTCAGTGATGCTGATGCTGATGCTGTTGTTGTTATTATGCTTGCAGTGAGAGTTGTTACTGTTCACCCACTTTGCTTGCTTATTGTCTATTTTATTTTGTCAACACTCTCTGAGTCAGTGATGCTGATGCTGATGCTGTTGTTGTTATTATGCTTGCAATGAGAGTTGTTACTGTTCACCCAATTTGCTTGTTTTGTTTTTTTATTTGTTTTTTTGTTTGTTTTTGTTTTGCTTGTTTTTTTTTATCAATACCCTCTGAGTCAGTGATGCTGTTGCTGTTGTTGTTGTTGTTGTTATAGTTGCAATGAGTGTTTGTTAATGTTCCCCCACTTGGCTTGTACTTTTGTTTTCTTTTTTGTTATGTCAACACTCTCTGAGTCAGTGATGCTGATGCTGTTGTTATTATGCTTGCAATGAGAGTTGTTACTGTTGTAGTTATGTCTGTCATTTGTCCTTGTTAGCAAGTTCTATTTGCCCTCTCTTGCCTTTTTTCAACACAGTTTCTTTCTTTGAGTCATATGGTTGCGAGATCCTCTCAAACTCCATCTCTTTATTTATTTGTTTCTTTTTTTTTTTTTTTTTTCTCATTCTCCTTCTCATAATAGCAATCACTGCTGCCACCATGCATGTAATGCTAGTTGCTCTCATTCTTTTTCATTTGCTAGTGGAAACTTTGTTTCTTCTTGTTGCTCTCTTTTCTTTCTTTTTTCTCTTTTGCAGAGGATTCGAAAAAACACAGCTCTTCCCTGCAGTTGTAAACATTCCAGGATTCCAGGATGCAGGCAGAAGAAAAACACTCTCACTAACTGTCTTCTTTTTTTTAGCATAAACCGTTGCAAACAAACACCTGAACATGTCTTCTTCACAAGAAAACAACACTGTTGTTGCCCCTTCTCCGAACTCTAAAGCGAAAAAAAAGAAAAGAAGGCAGTCACAAGAACAGAGAGACTTAAAGCTCAAAAACAAAGTCAGGGCCGCATTAGTTGCAGCGTGTGGCTCCGTAAACAGGGTTGTACCTTTCTATGGTACCAAGAAGAGGTACGCTGTTAGCTGTCCGATGCCTTTGTGCAAACATTCCTCCACAAGCATTAAAAGACACTTGACTAAAAAAGATCATTCTTGGACTTTGGATGAAGCTTCCATCTTTTACTCTGCAATGGTCAGGAAGTTTCAGCATGCTCGTCTCGAACGCAAGTCCGGCTGTCCAAAACCTTACCCCTGTTTGCAATGTTGGAAGTATTACGACCGACTGGACATACACTTGAAAGAGACTCATTTCTACGATTCCAAGACGATCAAACAAAAGATTGCAGAGGCAAAGCGATACGACAACGACAAGCTCTATGTCCCTCAATTTATTCGACCTGCCTTCTTTGGTATTAAGCCAGTAGCTGAACAAGCGTCTGCATCAGGCTCTGCATCCTCTGCTCCTGGGCCTTCCTCCTCTTTTTCTTCTCCGGTTCTTTCCTCTGATCCTCTTTTAAGCTTGCCCTCATCAGTTGCTGGTTCGTCCGAGGCTCCTTCTGCAAACCACTGCACCTCTGTAGAAAACAAAGAGCTGAACACCGAATCCGTCCTAGACTCTGATTTTAATTCCTTAAAGCACTTGGTTTCCAACTCCTCCGTCTTGACAGAAGATAAGAGACTCTTGTTTCAGCTGGACAAAGATGCTTTTCACTTTTATTACCAGTCAGCAGATGAGCTCTTCAGAGATTTTGAAAAGTGGCTTGTGGTAGCCAACAACAACACTTTGTCACAAGCAAAGATCTACAAAAATGCAGTTGTTGAAATATTGACATGTTGTGACAGCACGCTGACGCTGCACCCGAACGCTCTCACCAATTCCAACGTTTTGGAGGATAGATACTTTTCCATGCACTTTAAAAACATTCAGCTCAATTCCAAGCTGAGTGAACTTGACCAAACAAAAGCCATGTCTTGTCACACGTTGTACAACCGCCTTGTCTACCTTTGTCTCCTGTTTCGTTTCAGTGAAGCCAGGAATGTCTATTTCGGACTTTCTCATGAGGCCATCCGACGTTTGCGCTGCAAGGTGGAGGAGTTACAAAAAGTGCTGAGGCCCTTTCGTTCTTTGAGGAGGAGCCTTGTGAAAAGCAAAAAATGCATCAACATCATCAATGTCAGTTTGCTGAACGAATATGGCAAGTCTGCATACGTAAGACAGTTAGTGGAATCGATTAGAAAGCCGTCTCTTACACCGACTAGAGACAATGCTGTGTCTCTACGAAACCATCTTCTGCTCTCTGTCACTGTAATTAACAGTTTAAGAAAATCTAACATTGCTCTTTTAAACATTAGAGACTACATGGCTGCTGAGAAGAGTGAGTGTGGATATTGCATTGTGCAAGAGCGCTACAAAACAGCATACAAGTACGGAGCCAAAAACATTCTAGTGCCGAACGACTTGAAAGTGTTGATCGATATTTATTTGCTGAGATACAGAGACCTTCTTGTCAACGACTCTCACTACATGGCTGCAGACACCAAGACTGTTTTGGAGTTGAGCGACTGCTACAGGCCCCTTTTTCCATCGATGAGACCCAACAAAGACGAATGTGTGACACTCGGTGCAACTAGAGTGCCTGTTTACCAGATGGGTTCCTCTGCTATCTCCTCTTGCCTGACGTCCTGCTTCAGAAAAAGCCAAGTAAACATTCCCATGAAGCGTCTTACTCCCACTTGCATTCGCGGTTCGATAGCCACTTACTTTGCCAACAACAGCAAAGAAGATCGCGAGCGGTTTGCTACACTCTACATGAAGCACAGCAGGAACACAATGGATAGCTTTTATGTGTCCCAGTGGAACGCTGCAGAGGAGTTGCGCTTTGCCCTGGGCATCGGACAGTCCTTCGGAGTCATAGAGTCTTTGACTGTTGAAAAGTCTGAGAGACCACCAAAGAAGGAGAAGGATGTGATGGACTGGCTCCAAACTAATGCAGAGGAGTACGGTTTTCATGAGGTTGAGGACATCTTTGAGGAAGATTTAGACTCCGGTTCTGACTCTGAAGAATGTGCTGCTACTTTCAGCTGTACCACAGTGGTTCCGTTTTCTCCAGCTGTAGAAAACAATGTTCCTTTAGAGGATAGCAACGACCATGCCGTAGATTTCTTGTGTGAACCTACCTCAACTCCTGTTTCGTCTGTTCCATCTGAACAAACAATCGCTGGTCCAGTTCTTGAACTATCCCCTGCTCTTGCACAACTAGTTCCTAACGAACAAGCTGTTTGTATGGATGTAGATCAGACTCTAGCTGTTCCTGTTGGCACAGCTTGTTCTCCTCTTGCATTAACATTATTTCCTGATGAACCGGATTTTATTGAACACCATGCAAAACTTTCTCCAGTTTACTTTAATGAGCAAGTGGTTGCCAAACCTGTTTCTGCTTCTCCTTCTCAGCAAGTCGCTTTCTGTCCTTCAAAAGAGGTCTTTTCTGTTCCTCTGACTCCTAGCCTTGTTGCTTTTCAGCAAACATTGGCCAAACCCAGTTTGTTTCTTTCATCTGATCCAGTTTCAGCTGTTCCTGTCCAACAGGCTGGTACTGTTCTTGCAAAGCAGCTCTCACCTTATGCTGTTCAATCTGTTGGTAGCCTATTTAGCCAAAGTCTTGCCTCTACATCCAGAGGTAAATTCTTTTTGATTTTTGATTTTTGATTTTTATGCAAATCTCAACACGCTTTCAAAAAATGAAAATGCCCAAATCAACTCCTTGCCCTATTGTTATTGTTAGAGCTGTAAAAAAAACAAAACAAAACAAAAAAACAACACAGAAGTGTGTATGTATTTGTTGCAGGACTAATTCTGTGATTGCTTAAATGTTTATACAAGTGAATGATACTAAAACTGATTATGTTTTAGAAGTAAAAGATCCAAGAAGAAAAAAAATCAAGTTGGAAATGCCATCTTTCACTCAAGAACTCATCGGTAATGTAAAACCTAATTTATACAAAGATATATAAACACAAACCTCTTCTTGCACAATTTCAGATGGTTAACTGTTAACAAAAACTAGCCATCATTGCTAAGTGCACTTTTAGAAAGTTGTGTCTACCCGATTTCTAATGATGAAGTTAGAAACATCACCGTTAGAAATCATGCACAGCTTGTTATCATCTCTAACACTTAGAAACTGTTGATGGTTTTTATGAATTAGAAAAATGAACATGGTTTTATTTTATTTCAGGATCAACTCAGCCAAGAACAAAGGAAAACAAAGCAGAAGTTAGCCAATGCCATTTAGGTAATCTTTCAAAAACCAGTTATTGCTATCAGTGCAAACAATAAGGTCAACAAAAAAAAAATAAATAAAAAAACAGAATAAATCTTGTCTTACTTCAGAACCAAATGAATATTTGATTTAATCACTTTGTGTTATGACTTGAGTTTGTAAAATTTTAGATGAAATAGTTGAAGAGCTGAATGCTTGCCCTGGCCACAACGAATGGTTCAACACCAGAAGTTTTCCACGATGTGCAGCTTTGGTGTTGGCATACATCTTGCAAGACGTGTTTACAGATGTAAGCTCAAGTTGCTCGTACAAAGATTACCTTGGCATCTTGGCAAATCATAGCAGTGACAAGCTCATTCATGTCTTGCAAAAGTACTCCTACCAAAGCCATATTAAAGACAAAATTAAAAACATGAAGCTAAAAATTCAAAAAGAGGGTAGTTTAGAAAAGTTTGTTCAATATGGCAATATCGTGAAACCATTTATGTAGTTTAGATAAGTTTGTTCAGTTTGGCAATAAAGATGGGCCTTTTGTGTAGTTTGTTTTATCTATGCTTTTGCAAATATTTTTATCTGTTTCGCTAAAGACATAATAAACAAGAAGTTCTGTTAAACTGTTCTCACATTTCTTATTTAAAGATAGTTCAAACTTTTTTTTATCTTTAAAAAAAAAAAAAAGAAGTCGTTTTGTTATTCTGTGAAAACTTTTAATAGAGTTGCATTTAGAATTACTTCTGATGTTTTTAAGAGTTTGTTAAAAAGCAAAATAATATTTCCTGTGATGTTAAACTGCATAAGTGAAATTTAAAAAAGGAAAACTGCTCCAACCATTTTTCGGAAAAAGAAATCAAAAAGTTCCTTATTTTAAAAGATCTAGACATCCATTTCTTCTTCAGCAAAATAGCGAGGCTTTTTTATGAACTCTTACTCTCTATTTTTTCATATCTTTACACAAAGGATTTTGTTTAGATCAATGTAAACATACATAGAAGTATATTATGTTTTTTTTTTTTTTTTTGTTTTTATGCAGTCTAACTTTTGTTTCACTTCTATTTTATTTTACGTTTATCTTGTATTTTATCATGCCTTATTGGTTTTTGCGTTTTGTGATGTCAAGCTGCGTAAGCTAAACTTAAAAGGGGAAAACTACGCTAACTTTTCTTTGAAAAAATATTCAAGAAGTACCTTAAACGAAAGAGAAAGCACACGAATCTTGCCATCCAATTCTTCTTCTGCAAAGTAGCGAGGCTTTTTATGTACTTTTGCTCTCTAATTTATCTCTATTTACGCAAAGGGTTTTATTTCAATGTAAACACGTATAAAAGAATACTTTGTTAAAAATAATGTTAAAGGAGTTGCGTAAAAAAAAACGTCTGAATAAAGTTTCTTTACAAAAAAAACAACTAAGAAACAAGCGCGCCTAAGAAAAACCAGATCGCGATTCACTAAGTCAAAAAACGAAAGAAACAAAGTTTAAAAGGTCTTTCTAGACAACAAATTCTATTTTTGGCAATGCAGTTTTTGTATTTATGCAACCTAACTTTTGTTTGACTTCTATTTTATTTTACGTTTACCTTGTATTTTATCTTGCCTTTTTGTGTTTTGTGATGTCAAGCTACATAATCTAAACTTAAAAGAAGGAAACTAGGCTAACTTTTCTAGTAGAATATTATGTTGTTGGTTTTGTATGCAGCCTAACTTTAGTTTCATCTATATTTTATTTTGCGTTTATCTTATATTTTATCTTGTCTTTTTGAGTTTTGTATTTTGTGATGTCAAGCTACATAATTTAAACTTAAAAGAAGAAAACTAGGCTAACTTTTCTTTGAAAAATTGTTCAAAAACTACCTTACACCGATAGAGATAGCTCACGAATTTAAAAAGTTGCATCTATTCATCTTCTTCTTCAGCAAAGTAAAGCTTTTTATGCACTTTTACTCTCTAACTTACCTATATTTGCGTAAAGGATTTTATTTAATTCAATTTAAACATAACTAGTAGAATATTATGTTGTTGGTTTTGTATGCAGCCTAACTTTAGTTTCATCTATATTTTATTTTGCGTTTATCTTATATTTTATCTTGTCTTTTTGAGTTTTATATTTTGTGATGTCAAGCTACATAAGCTAAACTTTAAAGAGGAAATTTACGCTAACCTGTCTTTGAAAAACTATTCAAAAACTACCTTTAACAAAGTAGCGAGGCTTTTTATGCGCTTTTACTCTCTAACATACCTATTTTTGCGCAAAGGATTTTATTTAATTCAATTTAAACATGCCTAGTAGATTATTATGTTGTTGGTTTTTTATGCAGCCTAACTTTAGCTACATCTATTTTTCATTTTACGTTTGTCTTATATTTTATTTTATCTTTTTGTGTTCTGTGATGTCAAGCTACATAAGCTAATGTTAAAAGAGGAAAGCTGCGCTAACCTTTCTTTGAAAAACTATTCGAAATCTATTTTTGAGATAATCTAGATTTAAAAGAGGAACACTACGCTAATTTTGCTTTGAAAAAACTCTCGAAAACTAACTTATTCGATAGAGATAGCACACAAATTTAAAAAATTGTATCTACTCATCCACTTCTTCTACAGCAAAGTACTGAGGCTTTTTATGCACTTTTATTCTCTAACATACCTATATTTGCGCAAAGGATTTTATTTAACTCAATGTAAACATACATAGAAGAGTATTGTTACCCGTTTGTTTTATGCAGCCTAACTTTAGTTTCATCTATACATTATATTGCGTTTACCTTATATTTTATCTTGCCTTTGTTAGTTTTGTGTTTTGTTATGTCAAGCTTCATAATCTAATCTTAAAAGGGGAAAACTGCGCTAACTTTTCTTTGAAAAAGTACTCAAAAAGGACCTAAATCGATATAGATAGCTCACAATTTTAAAAAGTTGCATATAGTCATCTTCTTCTTCAGCAAAGTATCGAGGCTTTTTATGGATTTTTACTCTAACTTTCCTATATTTGCGCAAAGGACATTATTTAATTCAACTTAAACATGCCTAGTAGATTATTATGTTGTTGGTTTTTTATGCAGTCTAAACTTTGTTACATCTATATTTTACGATTAACTTATATTTTATCTTGCCTTTTTGAGCTTTGTGTTCTGTGATGTCAAGCTACATAGTCTAAACATAAAAGAGGAAAACTACGCTAAACTTGCTTTGAAAAACTATTCAAAAACTACCTTTAACAAAGTAGCGAGGCTTTTTATGCGCTTTTACTCTCTAACATACCTATTTTTGCGCAAAGGATTTTATTTAATTCAATTTAAACATGCCTAGTAGATTATTATGTTGTTGGTTTTTTATGCAGCCTAACTTTAGCTACATCTATTTTTCATTTTACGTTTGTCTTATATTTTATTTTATCTTTTTGTGTTCTGTGATGTCAAGCTACATAAGCTAATGTTAAAAGAGGAAAGCTGCGCTAACCTTTCTTTGAAAAACTATTCGAAATCTATTTTTGAGATAATCTAGATTTAAAAGAGGAACACTACGCTAATTTTGCTTTGAAAAAACTCTCGAAAACTAACTTATTCGATAGAGATAGCACACAAATTTAAAAAATTGTATCTACTCATCCACTTCTTCTACAGCAAAGTACTGAGGCTTTTTATGCACTTTTATTCTCTAACATACCTATATTTGCGCAAAGGATTTTATTTAACTCAATGTAAACATACATAGAAGAGTATTGTTACCCGTTTGTTTTATGCAGCCTAACTTTAGTTTCATCTATACATTATATTGCGTTTACCTTATATTTTATCTTGCCTTTGTTAGTTTTGTGTTTTGTTATGTCAAGCTTCATAATCTAATCTTAAAAGGGGAAAACTGCGCTAACTTTTCTTTGAAAAAGTACTCAAAAAGGACCTAAATCGATATAGATAGCTCACAATTTTAAAAAGTTGCATATAGTCATCTTCTTCTTCAGCAAAGTATCGAGGCTTTTTATGGATTTTTACTCTAACTTTCCTATATTTGCGCAAAGGACATTATTTAATTCAACTTAAACATGCCTAGTAGATTATTATGTTGTTGGTTTTTTATGCAGTCTAAACTTTGTTACATCTATATTTTACGATTAACTTATATTTTATCTTGCCTTTTTGAGCTTTGTGTTCTGTGATGTCAAGCTACATAGTCTAAACATAAAAGAGGAAAACTACGCTAAACTTGCTTTGAAAAACTATTCAAAAACTACCTTTAACAAAGTAGCGAGGCTTTTCATGCACTTTTACTCTCTAACATACCTACATTTGCGCAAAGGATTTTATTTAATTCAATTTAAACATGCCTAGTAGATTATTATGTTGTTGGTTTTTTATGCAGCCTAACTTTAGTTTCATCTATATTATGTTTTAGGTTTATCATATATTTTATCTTTTCTTTTTGAGTTTTGAGTTTTGTGATGCCAAGCAACTTAAGCTAAACTTAAAAGTGGAATGCTACGCTAACCTTTCTTTGAAAATCTATTCATAAACTACCCTAGACAAAAGCTAGATTTAAAAGAGGAAAACTACACTATTTTTACTTTGAAAAAACTTTCGAAAACTACCTTAATCGATAGAGATAGCACACGATTTTAAAAAATTGCATATAGTCATCCACTACTTCTGCAGCAAAGTAGCGAGGCTCTTTATGCACTTTTTCTCACTAGTTTGCTTATATTTACGCAAAGGAATTCATTTAATTCAATCCAAACATATATAGAAGATTATTATGTTACGATTTTTTTTTTCTTTTATGCAGCCTAACATTTATTTCACCTACATTTTATTTTACGATTAACTTTTATATTACCTTTCCTTTTAGTGTTTTGTGTTTTGTGATGTCAAGCTACATAAGCCAAACTTTAAAGAGGAAAACTACGCTAAGCTTTCTTTGAAAAACTATTCAAAAACTACCTTAAACAAAGTAGCGAGGCTTTTTATGCACTTTTACTCTCTAACATACCTACATTTGTGCATAGGGTTTTATTAGATTCTAGTAGGTTATTACGTTGTTGTTTTTTTATGCAGTCTAACTTTAGCTTCATCTATATTTTATTTTACGTTTATCTTATATTTTATTTTGTCTTTTTGAATTTTGTGTTTTGTGATGTCAAGCTACATAAGCTAAACTTAAAAGAGGAAAGCTACGCTAACCTTTCTTTGAAAAGCTGTTCAAAAACTACCTTAGACATAATCTAGATTTAAAAGAGAAAGACTACGCTATTTTTGCTTTGAAAAATCTTTCGAAAACTACCTTAATCGATAGAGATAGCACAGGATTTTAAAAAGTTGTATCTAGTCATCCACTTCTTTCACAGCAAAGTAGCGAGGCTTTCTATGCGCTTTTACTCTCTAACATACCTATTTTTGCGCAAAGGATTTTATTTAATTCAATTTAAACATGCCTAGTAGATTATTATGTTGTTGGTTTTTTATGCTGCCTAACTTTAGCTACATCTATTTTTCATTTTACGTTTGTCTTATATTTTATTTTATCTTTTTGTGTTCTGTGATGTCAAGCTACATAAGCTAATGTTAAAAGAGGAAAGCTGCGCTAACCTTTCTTTGAAAAACTATTCGAAATCTATTTTTGAGATAATCTAGATTTAAAAGAGGAACACTACGCTAATTTTGCTTTGAAAAAACTCTCGAAAACTACCTTATTCAATAGAGATAGCACACAAATTTAAAAAATTGTATCTACTCATCCACTTCTTCTTTTTATGGATTTTTACTCTCTTATTTACCCAAATTTGCGCAAAGGACTTTACTTAATTCAACTTAAACATGTCTAGTAGATTATTAAGTTGTTTGTTTTTTATGCAGCCTAACTTTAGTTTCATTTATATTTTATTTTACGTTTATCTGATACTTTATCTTGTCTTTTTGTGTGTTGTTTTGTCAAGCTACATAAGCTAAACTTAAAAGTGGAAAAGTACGCTAACCTTTCTTTGAAAATCTATTCAAAAACTGCCTTAGACATAAGCTAGATTTAAAAGAGGAAGACTACGCTATTTATGCTTTTAAAAAACTTTCGAAAAATACCTTAATCCATTGAGGTAGTGCACGAATTTACAAAGTTGTATCTAGTCATCCACTTCTTCTATAGCAAAGTAGCGAGGCTTTTTATGCACTTTTGCGTTCTAATTTATCTCTGTTTACGCATATGGTTTTTGTTTATTTCTATGTAATGATATACAAAAGAGTATTTTGTTAAAGATTATGCTGCAGGAGCTGCGTAAAAAAACTCTGGCGACCTTTCCTTAAGAAAAAAGCAACTGAAAGACATGTGCGCCTTAGAAAATTCAAATCGCGATTCACCAAATTAAAAGACGAAAAGAACGACCTTTAAAAGCTCTCACTAGACATTTGTGTTTATGATAGGCAATGCAGTTTTTGATTTTATGCAGCCTAACATTTGTTTCATCTATATCTTATTTTACGTTTATCTTATACTTTATCTTGCCTTTTTGAGTTTAGTATTTTGTGATGTCATGCTAAATAAACTATACTTTGCTAATTTTTATTTGAAAAAATATTCAAAAACTACCTGAATTATAAGCTAGATCTAAAGGAGGAAAACTACGCTAACTTTTCTTTAAAAAAAATATTTAAAAACTACCTTAAACATAAGCTATATCCAAAAGAGGAAAACTATGCTAACTTTTCTTTAAAAAAATATTTAAAAACTACCTTAAACATAAGCTAGATCTAAAAGAGGAAAACTACGCTAACTTTTCTTTGAAAAAATACTCAAAAACTACCTTAAACATAAGCTAGATCTAAAAGAGGAAAACTACGCTAACTTTTCTTTGAAAAAATACTCAAAAACTACCTTAAACATAAGCTAGATCTAAAAGAGGAAAACTACGCTAACAATTCTTTGAAAAAATATTCGAAAACTACCTTTAAACATGATTTAGATTTAATAGATGAAAACTACGCTAACATTTCTTTGAAAAAACATTCAAAAACTACCTTTAAACATGATTTAAATTTAATAGATGAAAACTACGCTAACATTTCTTTGAAAAAACATTCAAAAACTACCTTTAAACATGATTTAAATTTAAAAAAGGAAAACTACGCTAACATTTCTTTGAAAAAATATTCAAAAAGTACCTTAATCGAAAGAGATAGCACACGAAATTAAAAAGTTGCATTTAGTCATCCGTTTCTTCTTCATCAAAGTAGCGAGGCGTTTATGCACTTTTTATTCTCTAAGTTATCTCTACTTACGCAAATGGCTTTTGTTTATTTCAATGTAAAACTTTTCAAAAGAGTATTTTGTTAAAGATTATGCTGCAGGGGCTGTGTAAGAAAACTCTGGTGACCTTTCTTTAAGAAAAAGCAACTAAAGTAGATGTGCGCCTAAGAAAATCCAAATTGCGATTCACTAAATTAAAAGACATATACAACAAACTTTAAAAGTGAAACTATTTTTACAAGCGTATTTGGTAAAGATGAAATGTTCTTATGACATTTTAACGTTACGAAAGGGATTTTCTTCTGTTCAAATATTTATTACAATTTAAAGTGTTAAATAATGTTACAGAAACGACCTAAAACGCCTGTTGTATTAATTTAAACGAACAAAATAGATAAAAAAAAAGAAAAACTATCATTAAAAAAAAAAAAGTAAAAAAAGAAAAGAAATAGAAGTTGAGGAAAAATAAAAATAAGAACTTCTAACAAAGAGCTCTTCTTTTTATTTTTCAGATTTTAGATGCTTAATTCCTTGAATGAAAAGTTGAACTGATGACTCACTACTAAGGTTGTTCCTAGCCTTCCGTTCTCAAACTAGGCCATTCTGAGAGGCTGTTTGATTAAGTACCGTTGATAGTAGTATCGCACGTAAGAGACTTCTAAAACTCTGATTATTATTAATTCCTGGAATGAAGAGATGACTTCATACTCACTAACGAGGTTGTTCTTAGCCATCCGTTCTTAAACTAAGCAAAACAGTGAAGTTGTTTGATTAAGTATCACAGTTTGCTGATTTGCACATGCACCATTGCCGAAACTGTGATGCTTGGTTCCTTGATTGGATTGAAGAAGCTCATCACCATGCATTTTACAAGCTGTCCGTTGTTATGTTTTGCAATTCAGTGGTTCTGTTTTGCAATTCATTTTCTGTTTGTTTAAGTATCATCGATGGTGGTGTCGTGCATGCAAACTTTCCGAAACTCTGATGCTTGTTTTTCTTGAATGGAGAGATGAGCTTATACTTTAGGTGACTTTTAAAACTGCAGTAATTAGTGCCTCGAATGGAAAAACGAACTCATTCATTACAGACCAAGGTTGTTCCTGGCCATCCGTTAACATATTAGGCAACAGTACAGCGAAGCTGTTTGTTTTACAAGCTTTTGTCGTTTCGAGAAATCACTACATTAAGCATTCGATGGTGATACACGACTGATGGCCAGGTTCTGATTTTCGAATGAAAAGAAGAGTCGCATCCGACCACCGGTCGGCTTTCGACGCAAAACAGCTGTACACACTCGTCCAACGATCCAGTGACTAACTGTTGCAACGAGAAAGTTAGCTTTATTTGTCGTGCAGATTGTCCGCTTTGACGTAAAATGCTAGAAATTTGCTGAACGCTCGGTTTGCGCCGCCCAAGAGTCATTCTGTTTCTGCGTTGCCAGCGTCTGTCGGCTAAATACAACTGTAGACTCCGCGCAAGCTTTTTCACCGCAAAAGTTGTACAGAGCCACACCGAAGGCTAAAATCGACTTTAAGGTCGAAGGTTAAAATCGACCCTAGAGGTTTGAAAACGACGTCACGAAATTTTCAAGACATCATCGAAGAAAATTACGGCGGCCAGATGCAACTCTTAGTACTAACTCTACTAATCTTAGTACGTTAAGCATTCCAGTCGAGAGATCAGACGTTTTTTCGTCACCTAAGAGACCGGCCGATGCGTTTGCGACGCTGCGGAAAGAAAGAAGATGGCAAACCACAGGGTTGTTACCGTAACAAACCTCCGTGAGTACCTCCATCTCGAGTGGCTTTTGAAGAAACGTTCGTTTTAAACTCAAAGGGATGGTTGTTAAAGCTCACAAACGCCTGGTTAACGATTTTCTAACGGCAGACACCGTGTTTACAATGGATACAGACCGATTAACTGAGCCCAAAGCGCAAGATCTATCAGAAAACTCCTCTAGGTCGATGCAACGAGACGACTAGACACGTGCGTCTAAAGGCATTTTACAATTGAAGGACGCCCCTCGTGGGCCCTTTAACCTTAACACTAAACTCCTGCTTGATATCCTCGTCCCCAGGTTTCCAAACCGTAACCCCAACCCCCTCTAATCCTAACCCCCTTACCCTCTAACTCTCCCCCCTCAAAAAAACAAAAAACATAAAAAAGCAAACAAAACGAAAAAAAAACTTGCTTCCCTCCTCACTTTTAGCTCTAGGATGCAACACCTTTTTGCCGCCCTCCGCTAGAAGGGAGTAGGGAGTAACGAAAGCTTGACATCAAAGTAGCGTTTCGTATGAGATTTGTTTGCCAAAATTTGAGCGTTTTTAAAAAAGCCAAGACTTCGTCAGAGGGGTTTCTTCTTTTCTCCTAAAGCTATCGATCGATTAAAAAGCTCAAAGCAAAGAAATTCAAAACAAAATACAAAAACGGGAAGTTTTAGTTTCTGCACCACAAGCCAAGCACTAGTTCAAACTGGAGATAATAAAAGGAAATCGAATGATCTCACTTCTCAAACCACTGAGCTGCCATTGGTCGGCAGTCTCTTGTTTGGAGACCATTGAGCTGCCATTGGTTGGCTGTTTAATCGTTGCGATTGGTCGGCAGTTTTATCGTTGGAGACCATTGAGAGATATAAAAGGAATTTTTTTTTTGAGCACAACATTAAACGTTAAATCGTTAGATGTTGTTATAAAGGCACCATTAGAATGCGATGTCCTCAAATATTTTCCTCGATATTTTAATAAGTAAACAAAAACAAAACTAAGTCTTGCAACTGGCGAAAACTTTCAATAAGCAAACAAAGCAACAACTTTCCTTTCGAGTTTTTTACATTTTAAACAAAAGACAAACAAAGAAAAAAAAAAAACAAACAAAAACAAAAACAAAAACAAAAAAACAAAACAAAAACAAAACAGAAAAGGGAGAATGAGTGAGTCGACTGATTTCGCTCAACTGTCTTAAACGAGAAGTCATAAACGTTTGCTTGTGCCAGCAAGTTGCAAATTAAGTTGTAAATGAACTGCACCGCAAAAGCTTAACCACAGTTTATTAAGCATATTAAGCCTTTGCTGACATGTTAAGACATTTTAAGCCTTTGCTATTATCATGAGGCTTTTGCTCCACGAGCCAAAAAAGTACGCTAGAGTTGACAAACTGCATCGCGGTCGAAAAGTGTAATTACGCCAACACTTTTATCCGTTTTAAGCATTTCGTTTTCGCACGAACAACAATTAAAGCAGCTCGTTGAGCTTAACGACGTTCGTATTTTTTTTCGAAGCCAAAACTTCGGCTATAAGTAGAATGAAGAGGCACTTCGAAAAACAACAAAGCTGTTCGCAGTCGATAGCAACGAGCGACAACATCTCTGCGAGTCTGGCATCAAGGTAAACAGTTTTTTTTTACATTTTCATTTGTAAGTGCCACTTTTGTGTACATTATGTATTCAAAAATTTCTTGCTGACGCTAGATTTTTCGTTTTCAATGAACAACAGTTGCAACCTCTAGTCGTTTGCTAAAACAGCTTGCTAGGACAACCAAATCAATCATATGTTGTGAAAATTTCTTTTTGTTCAACTGACTAAGGAAGATCGAGCGAACGCTTTTTTTTTTATAACTTGTTTGTATCATATTGCTATTAAGAAAACAGCGTTGTGTATACTAAACGTGACATAATTGGCAATTATCCGTAACTAAAAATAAGATAGAAATTACAAACTTGATACCATATTTTAATTACTCTAACAAAACTAGACGTCATCGCGTGAGAAAATAAATGTTCATAACACATAACCTATTTTTTTGTTTTTTTTTTCTTCTCTTTTTTCCTTTTAATCTCTTTTCTTTCGTCCAAAAAGCGTTTTGATTTTTGCCTCGCCACAAGCGATGAAATCGATAAAAAAACCTGCTCGGACATTCTCAATTCTCAACAACAAAAGCAATCAAAGTTCTAGCTCTCGAGCACGTGCGCCGACAGGTTGATGAAACCGTTCAAATATGCTCGATCGCTAGAATTTAAAGAAAGAAACAAGCCAGAAACAAACCAAAATAAAAAAAACAAAAACAAAAATGGACATCTTTAGAACGCTTAAATTTTATAAAATATTTTCCTCTGCGTTTTTAACCAGCTAAACTGTCGTAAAGTTTTTTCGGTGCAGTTCATTTAAAAAACTTAGTTTTCAACTTTTAAACGTTTTAGACTTCTCGTTTAAGGCAGTCGAAAGAAATGAGTCGACTCACTCTCTCTCTCCCTATTCGGTTTTGTTTTTGTTTATTTGTTTTTGTTTTTTCTTCGTTTGCCTTCGTTTGCCTTTGTTTGCTTTTGGAAAAGTTGTCGCCATGCGAGACTTAGTTTTTTTTTTTTTTTGCTCAAATTGAGCACAAGTGAGTTTCTAGTCTTGAAAGTGTGCAAAGTGTGGGCCAATCTGGTGGCTGGAGTGATGACACGTGAATGCTGGAAATTCCAGACTTTGAGCGGATTCAGCGTACATAGAAAGAAAATGTAGCATTCACGTGGGTCTCTCCTAAGCGTGCCATTGGTCGGTCTGCTGTCCTTAAGTACCCCCCTCCCCCCCCTCAACGTCACGTTTGCTCAACTTTCTCGGTCTTTGGCGCCCAGAGAAAGCTTGAGGAAGGATAAAAAATGGCGAGGTTTCGGTACTGCGTTTTCTGTTTTTCTTATTTGTTTTTGTTTGTTTGCTTGTTTGTTTGTTTGTTTGTTTGTTAATTTTTTTAATTTTTTTTTTTTTGTTTGTTTGTTTCGTTCGTTTGTTTGTTTGTTTGTTTCGTTTGCTTCGTTTGTTTTGTGATGTTTTGTTTTCCCTTCTTGATGGCACAAAACAGAAGCAAACAAGACTTTCGGTTATATTCGGTTATATTCGGTTCAATAAAAGTTTGTTGGTTTCTGCACAACAACAACAACAACCACAACAACAAAAGTCCCTCTGTCCCTCAAAAGCAGTTTCTCCTCTGTCCTAAAGAAGAGCCTCTTTGTAATCGATCTTGTCTGAATGCAGCTCTCCTTTTGCCTACAGGTTTTTATTCCAACCCTTTTGTTGTTGTTAGTGCCATGTTGTTGTTATTGTTATACTCTGTAAAAGCAGTTGTTGCTGTTGTACTTGTTTGTTGTTTCTAAAGACACTGTTGTTGCTGCTGTTAGCGCTGTTAGTAATCACCCACTTGGCTTGTATTTTTGTTTCTTGTTTTTGTTTTTTGTTTTATTTATAAACACTCTCTGAGTAAGTGATGCTGTTGCTGTTGTTGTTGTTACAGTTGCAATGAGTGTTTGTTAATGTTCCCCCACTTGGCTTGTACTTTTGTTTTCTGTTTTGTTTTGTTTTTTTTTTGTTTTTGTTTTTTTTTTCTCAACACTCTCTGAGTAAGTGATGCTGTTGCTGTAGTCGTTGTTATAGTTGCAATGAGTGTTTGTTAATGTTCACCAACTTGGCTTGTTTATAATCTATTTTATTTTATCAACACTCTCTGAGTCAGTGATGGTGTTGCTGTTGCTGTTGTCGTTATTATGCTTGCAATGGGAGTTGTTACTGTTCACCCACTTTGCTTGTTTTGTTTTTATTTCTTTATTTTATCAACACCCTTTGAGCCAGTGATGCTGTTGCTGTTGTTGTTGTTATAGTTGCAATGAGTGTTGTTAATGTTCACCCACTTTGCTTGTGTTTTTGTTTTTGTTTATCAACACCCTTTGTGTCAGTGATGCTGTTGCTGTTGTTCTTATTACAGTTGCAATGAGTGTTTGTTAATGTTCACCAACTTGGCTTGTTTATAATCTATTTTGTTTTATCAACACTCTCTGAGTCAGTGATGCTGATGCTGTTGTTGTTATTGTGCTTGCAATAAGTGTTGCTAATGTTCACCCACTTTGCTTGTTTTGTTTGTGCTTTTGTTTTTGTTTATCAACACCCTTTGAGTCACTGATGCTGTTGCTGTTGGTGTTATTATAGTTGCAATGAGTGTTAATGTTCACCCACTTTGCTTGCTTTGTTTGTTTGTTGCTTTTTTTTTTTATCAACACCCTGCGAGTTAGTGATGCTGTTGCTGCTTTTGTCATTTTACTTGTATTTATAGTTGTTACTGTTCAGCCACTTTGCTTGTTTTTTAATCTGTTTTATTTTATCACCACTCTCTGAGTCAGTGATGATGTTGCTGATGCTGTTGTTGTTATTTTACTTGCAATGATAGCTGTTACTGTTCAGCCACTTTGCTTGTTTTGTTTGTTTGTTTGTTTGTTTTTTTTATCAATATCCTCTGAGTAAGTGATGCTGTTGCTGTTGTTGTTGTTATAGTTGCAATGAGTGTTTGTTAATGTTCCCCCCCTTGGCTTGTACTTCTGTTTTCTGTTTTGTTTTGTTTTTGTTTTTTTTGTTGTTTTTTTTCTCAACACTCTCTGAGTAAGTGATGCTGTTGCTGTAGTCGTTGTTATAGTTGCAATGAGTGTTTGTTAATGTTCACAAACTTGGCATGTTTATAATCTATTTTATTTTATCAACACTCTCTGAGTCAGTGATGCTGATGCTGTTGTTGTTATTATGCTTGCAATAAGTGTTGTTAATGTTCACCCACTCTGCTTGTTTTGTTTGTGCCTTTGTTTTTGTTTATCAACACCCTTTGAGTCACTGATGCTGTTGCTGTTGGTGTTATTATAGTTGCAATGAGTGTTAATGTTCACCCACTTTGCTTGCTTTATTTGTTTGTTGCTTTTTTTTTTATCAACACCCTGCGAGTTAGTGATGCTGTTGCTGCTTTTGTCATTTTACTTGTATTTATAGTTGTTACTGTTTAGCCACTTTGCTTGTTTTTTAATCTGTTTTATTTTATCACCACTCTCTGAGTCAGTGATGATGTTGCTGATGCTGTTGTTGTTATTTTACTTGCAATGATAGCTGTTACTGTTCAGCCACTTTGCTTGTTTTTTTTTTGTTTTTGTTTTGTTTGTTTGTTTGTTTGTTTTTTTATATATCCTCTGAGTTAGTGATGCTGTTGTTGTTATTATGCTTTCAATGAGAGCTGTTACTGTTCACCCACTTTGTTTGTTTATAATCTGTTTTATTTTATCAACACTCTCTGAGTCAGTGATGCTGATGCTGATGCTGTTGTTGTTATTATGCTTGCAGTGAGAGTTGTTACTGTTCACCCACTTTGCTTGCTTATTGTCTATTTTATTTTGTCAACACTCTCTGAGTCAGTGATGCTGATGCTGATGCTGTTGTTGTTATTATGCTTGCAATGAGAGTTGTTACTGTTCACCCAATTTGCTTGTTTTGTTTTTTTATTTGTTTTTTTGTTTGTTTTTGTTTTGCTTGTTTTTTTTTATCAATACCCTCTGAGTCAGTGATGCTGTTGCTGTTGTTGTTGTTGTTGTTATAGTTGCAATGAGTGTTTGTTAATGTTCCCCCACTTGGCTTGTACTTTTGTTTTCTTTTTTGTTATGTCAACACTCTCTGAGTCAGTGATGCTGATGCTGTTGTTATTATGCTTGCAATGAGAGTTGTTACTGTTGTAGTTATGTCTGTCATTTGTCCTTGTTAGCAAGTTCTATTTGCCCTCTCTTGCCTTTTTTCAACACAGTTTCTTTCTTTGAGTCATATGGTTGCGAGATCCTCTCAAACTCCATCTCTTTATTTATTTGTTTCTTTTTTTTTTTTTTTTTTCTCATTCTCCTTCTCATAATAGCAATCACTGCTGCCACCATGCATGTAATGCTAGTTGCTCTCATTCTTTTTCATTTGCTAGTGGAAACTTTGTTTCTTCTTGTTGCTCTCTTTTCTTTCTTTTTTCTCTTTTGCAGAGGATTCGAAAAAACACAGCTCTTCCCTGCAGTTGTAAACATTCCAGGATTCCAGGATGCAGGCAGAAGAAAAACACTCTCACTAACTGTCTTCTTTTTTTTAGCATAAACCGTTGCAAACAAACACCTGAACATGTCTTCTTCACAAGAAAACAACACTGTTGTTGCCCCTTCTCCGAACTCTAAAGCGAAAAAAAAGAAAAGAAGGCAGTCACAAGAACAGAGAGACTTAAAGCTCAAAAACAAAGTCAGGGCCGCATTAGTTGCAGCGTGTGGCTCCGTAAACAGGGTTGTACCTTTCTATGGTACCAAGAAGAGGTACGCTGTTAGCTGTCCGATGCCTTTGTGCAAACATTCCTCCACAAGCATTAAAAGACACTTGACTAAAAAAGATCATTCTTGGACTTTGGATGAAGCTTCCATCTTTTACTCTGCAATGGTCAGGAAGTTTCAGCATGCTCGTCTCGAACGCAAGTCCGGCTGTCCAAAACCTTACCCCTGTTTGCAATGTTGGAAGTATTACGACCGACTGGACATACACTTGAAAGAGACTCATTTCTACGATTCCAAGACGATCAAACAAAAGATTGCAGAGGCAAAGCGATACGACAACGACAAGCTCTATGTCCCTCAATTTATTCGACCTGCCTTCTTTGGTATTAAGCCAGTAGCTGAACAAGCGTCTGCATCAGGCTCTGCATCCTCTGCTCCTGGGCCTTCCTCCTCTTTTTCTTCTCCGGTTCTTTCCTCTGATCCTCTTTTAAGCTTGCCCTCATCAGTTGCTGGTTCGTCCGAGGCTCCTTCTGCAAACCACTGCACCTCTGTAGAAAACAAAGAGCTGAACACCGAATCCGTCCTAGACTCTGATTTTAATTCCTTAAAGCACTTGGTTTCCAACTCCTCCGTCTTGACAGAAGATAAGAGACTCTTGTTTCAGCTGGACAAAGATGCTTTTCACTTTTATTACCAGTCAGCAGATGAGCTCTTCAGAGATTTTGAAAAGTGGCTTGTGGTAGCCAACAACAACACTTTGTCACAAGCAAAGATCTACAAAAATGCAGTTGTTGAAATATTGACATGTTGTGACAGCACGCTGACGCTGCACCCGAACGCTCTCACCAATTCCAACGTTTTGGAGGATAGATACTTTTCCATGCACTTTAAAAACATTCAGCTCAATTCCAAGCTGAGTGAACTTGACCAAACAAAAGCCATGTCTTGTCACACGTTGTACAACCGCCTTGTCTACCTTTGTCTCCTGTTTCGTTTCAGTGAAGCCAGGAATGTCTATTTCGGACTTTCTCATGAGGCCATCCGACGTTTGCGCTGCAAGGTGGAGGAGTTACAAAAAGTGCTGAGGCCCTTTCGTTCTTTGAGGAGGAGCCTTGTGAAAAGCAAAAAATGCATCAACATCATCAATGTCAGTTTGCTGAACGAATATGGCAAGTCTGCATACGTAAGACAGTTAGTGGAATCGATTAGAAAGCCGTCTCTTACACCGACTAGAGACAATGCTGTGTCTCTACGAAACCATCTTCTGCTCTCTGTCACTGTAATTAACAGTTTAAGAAAATCTAACATTGCTCTTTTAAACATTAGAGACTACATGGCTGCTGAGAAGAGTGAGTGTGGATATTGCATTGTGCAAGAGCGCTACAAAACAGCATACAAGTACGGAGCCAAAAACATTCTAGTGCCGAACGACTTGAAAGTGTTGATCGATATTTATTTGCTGAGATACAGAGACCTTCTTGTCAACGACTCTCACTACATGGCTGCAGACACCAAGACTGTTTTGGAGTTGAGCGACTGCTACAGGCCCCTTTTTCCATCGATGAGACCCAACAAAGACGAATGTGTGACACTCGGTGCAACTAGAGTGCCTGTTTACCAGATGGGTTCCTCTGCTATCTCCTCTTGCCTGACGTCCTGCTTCAGAAAAAGCCAAGTAAACATTCCCATGAAGCGTCTTACTCCCACTTGCATTCGCGGTTCGATAGCCACTTACTTTGCCAACAACAGCAAAGAAGATCGCGAGCGGTTTGCTACACTCTACATGAAGCACAGCAGGAACACAATGGATAGCTTTTATGTGTCCCAGTGGAACGCTGCAGAGGAGTTGCGCTTTGCCCTGGGCATCGGACAGTCCTTCGGAGTCATAGAGTCTTTGACTGTTGAAAAGTCTGAGAGACCACCAAAGAAGGAGAAGGATGTGATGGACTGGCTCCAAACTAATGCAGAGGAGTACGGTTTTCATGAGGTTGAGGACATCTTTGAGGAAGATTTAGACTCCGGTTCTGACTCTGAAGAATGTGCTGCTACTTTCAGCTGTACCACAGTGGTTCCGTTTTCTCCAGCTGTAGAAAACAATGTTCCTTTAGAGGATAGCAACGACCATGCCGTAGATTTCTTGTGTGAACCTACCTCAACTCCTGTTTCGTCTGTTCCATCTGAACAAACAATCGCTGGTCCAGTTCTTGAACTATCCCCTGCTCTTGCACAACTAGTTCCTAACGAACAAGCTGTTTGTATGGATGTAGATCAGACTCTAGCTGTTCCTGTTGGCACAGCTTGTTCTCCTCTTGCATTAACATTATTTCCTGATGAACCGGATTTTATTGAACACCATGCAAAACTTTCTCCAGTTTACTTTAATGAGCAAGTGGTTGCCAAACCTGTTTCTGCTTCTCCTTCTCAGCAAGTCGCTTTCTGTCCTTCAAAAGAGGTCTTTTCTGTTCCTCTGACTCCTAGCCTTGTTGCTTTTCAGCAAACATTGGCCAAACCCAGTTTGTTTCTTTCATCTGATCCAGTTTCAGCTGTTCCTGTCCAACAGGCTGGTACTGTTCTTGCAAAGCAGCTCTCACCTTATGCTGTTCAATCTGTTGGTAGCCTATTTAGCCAAAGTCTTGCCTCTACATCCAGAGGTAAATTCTTTTTGATTTTTGATTTTTGATTTTTATGCAAATCTCAACACGCTTTCAAAAAATGAAAATGCCCAAATCAACTCCTTGCCCTATTGTTATTGTTAGAGCTGTAAAAAAAACAAAACAAAACAAAAAAACAACACAGAAGTGTGTATGTATTTGTTGCAGGACTAATTCTGTGATTGCTTAAATGTTTATACAAGTGAATGATACTAAAACTGATTATGTTTTAGAAGTAAAAGATCCAAGAAGAAAAAAAATCAAGTTGGAAATGCCATCTTTCACTCAAGAACTCATCGGTAATGTAAAACCTAATTTATACAAAGATATATAAACACAAACCTCTTCTTGCACAATTTCAGATGGTTAACTGTTAACAAAAACTAGCCATCATTGCTAAGTGCACTTTTAGAAAGTTGTGTCTACCCGATTTCTAATGATGAAGTTAGAAACATCACCGTTAGAAATCATGCACAGCTTGTTATCATCTCTAACACTTAGAAACTGTTGATGGTTTTTATGAATTAGAAAAATGAACATGGTTTTATTTTATTTCAGGATCAACTCAGCCAAGAACAAAGGAAAACAAAGCAGAAGTTAGCCAATGCCATTTAGGTAATCTTTCAAAAACCAGTTATTGCTATCAGTGCAAACAATAAGGTCAAACAAAAAAAAAATAAATAAAAAAACAGAATAAATCTTGTCTTACTTCAGAACCAAATGAATATTTGATTTAATCACTTTGTGTTATGACTTGAGTTTGTAAAATTTTAGATGAAATAGTTGAAGAGCTGAATGCTTGCCCTGGCCACAACGAATGGTTCAACACCAGAAGTTTTCCACGATGTGCAGCTTTGGTGTTGGCATACATCTTGCAAGACGTGTTTACAGATGTAAGCTCAAGTTGCTCGTACAAAGATTACCTTGGCATCTTGGCAAATCATAGCAGTGACAAGCTCATTCATGTCTTGCAAAAGTACTCCTACCAAAGCCATATTAAAGACAAAATTAAAAACATGAAGCTAAAAATTCAAAAAGAGGGTAGTTTAGAAAAGTTTGTTCAATATGGCAATATCGTGAAACCATTTATGTAGTTTAGATAAGTTTGTTCAGTTTGGCAATAAAGATGGGCCTTTTGTGTAGTTTGTTTTATCTATGCTTTTGCAAATATTTTTATCTGTTTCGCTAAAGACATAATAAACAAGAAGTTCTGTTAAACTGTTCTCACATTTCTTATTTAAAGATAGTTCAAACTTTTTTTTATCTTTAAAAAAAAAAAAAAGAAGTCGTTTTGTTATTCTGTGAAAACTTTTAATAGAGTTGCATTTAGAATTACTTCTGATGTTTTTAAGAGTTTGTTAAAAAGCAAAATAATATTTCCTGTGATGTTAAACTGCATAAGTGAAATTTAAAAAAGGAAAACTGCTCCAACCATTTTTCGGAAAAAGAAATCAAAAAGTTCCTTATTTTAAAAGATCTAGACATCCATTTCTTCTTCAGCAAAATAGCGAGGCTTTTTTATGAACTCTTACTCTCTATTTTTTCATATCTTTACACAAAGGATTTTGTTTAGATCAATGTAAACATACATAGAAGTATATTATGTTTTTTTTTTTTTTTTTGTTTTTATGCAGTCTAACTTTTGTTTCACTTCTATTTTATTTTACGTTTATCTTGTATTTTATCATGCCTTATTGGTTTTGCGTTTTGTGATGTCAAGCTGCGTAAGCTAAACTTAAAAGGGGAAAACTACGCTAACTTTTCTTTGAAAAAATATTCAAGAAGTACCTTAAACGAAAGAGAAAGCACACGAATCTTGCCATCCAATTCTTCTTCTGCAAAGTAGCGAGGCTTTTTATGTACTTTTGCTCTCTAATTTATCTCTATTTACGCAAAGGGTTTTATTTCAATGTAAACACGTATAAAAGAATACTTTGTTAAAAATAATGTTAAAGGAGTTGCGTAAAAAAAAACGTCTGAATAAAGTTTCTTTACAAAAAAAACAACTAAGAAACAAGCGCGCCTAAGAAAAACCAGATCGCGATTCACTAAGTCAAAAAACGAAAGAAACAAAGTTTAAAAGGTCTTTCTAGACAACAAATTCTATTTTTGGCAATGCAGTTTTTGTATTTATGCAACCTAACTTTTGTTTGACTTCTATTTTATTTTACGTTTACCTTGTATTTTATCTTGCCTTTTTGTGTTTTGTGATGTCAAGCTACATAATCTAAACTTAAAAGAAGGAAACTAGGCTAACTTTTCTAGTAGAATATTATGTTGTTGGTTTTGTATGCAGCCTAACTTTAGTTTCATCTATATTTTATTTTGCGTTTATCTTATATTTTATCTTGTCTTTTGAGTTTTGTATTTTGTGATGTCAAGCTACATAATTTAAACTTAAAAGAAGAAAACTAGGCTAACTTTTCTTTGAAAAATTGTTCAAAAACTACCTTACACCGATAGAGATAGCTCACGAATTTAAAAAGTTGCATCTATTCATCTTCTTCTTCAGCAAAGTAAAGCTTTTTATGCACTTTTACTCTCTAACTTACCTATATTTGCGTAAAGGATTTTATTTAATTCAATTTAAAACATAACTAGTAGAATATTATGTTGTTGGTTTTGTATGCAGCCTAACTTTAGTTTCATCTATATTTTATTTGCGTTTATCTTATATTTTATCTTGTCTTTTTGAGTTTTATATTTTGTGATGTCAAGCTACATAAGCTAAACTTTAAAGAGGGAAATTTACGCTAACCTGTCTTTGAAAAACTATTCAAAAACTACCTTTAACAAAGTAGCGAGGCTTTTTATGCGCTTTTACTCTCTAACATACCTATTTTTGCGCAAAGGATTTTATTTAATTCAATTTAAACATGCCTAGTAGATTATTATGTTGTTGGTTTTTTATGCAGCCTAACTTTAGCTACATCTATTTTTCATTTTACGTTTGTCTTATATTTTATTTTATCTTTTTGTGTTCTGTGATGTCAAGCTACATAAGCTAATGTTAAAAGAGGAAAGCTGCGCTAACCTTCTTTGAAAAACTATTCGAAATCTATTTTTGAGATAATCTAGATTTAAAAGAGGAACACTACGCTAATTTTGCTTTGAAAAAACTCTCGAAAACTAACTTATTCGATAGAGATAGCACACAAATTTAAAAAATTGTATCTACTCATCCACTTCTTCTACAGCAAAGTACTGAGGCTTTTTATGCACTTTTATTCTCTAACATACCTATATTTGCGCAAAGGATTTTATTTAACTCAATGTAAACATACATAGAAGAGTATTGTTACCCGTTTGTTTTATGCAGCCTAACTTTAGTTTCATCTATACATTATATTGCGTTTACCTTATATTTTATCTTGCCTTTGTTAGTTTGTGTTTTGTTATGTCAAGCTTCATAATCTAATCTTAAAAGGGAAAACTGCGCTAACTTTTCTTTGAAAAAGTACTCAAAAAGGACCTAAATCGATATAGATAGCTCACAATTTTAAAAAGTTGCATATAGTCATCTTCTTCTTCAGCAAAGTATCGAGGCTTTTTATGGATTTTTACTCTAACTTTCCTATATTTGCGCAAAGGACATTATTTAATTCAACTTAAACATGCCTAGTAGATTATTATGTTGTTGGTTTTTTATGCAGTCTAAACTTTGTTACATCTATATTTTACGATTAACTTATATTTTATCTTGCCTTTTTGAGCTTTGTGTTCTGTGATGTCAAGCTACATAGTCTAAACATAAAAGAGGAAAACTACGCTAAACTTGCTTTGAAAAACTATTCAAAAACTACCTTTAACAAAGTAGCGAGGCTTTTCATGCACTTTTACTCTCTAACATACCTACATTTGCGCAAAGGATTTTATTTAATTCAATTTAAACATGCCTAGTAGATTATTATGTTGTTGGTTTTTTATGCAGCCTAACTTTAGTTTCATCTATATTATGTTTTAGGTTTATCATATATTTTATCTTTTCTTTTTGAGTTTTGAGTTTTGTGATGCCAAGCAACTTAAGCTAAACTTAAAAGTGGAATGCTACGCTAACCTTTCTTTGAAAATCTATTCATAAACTACCCTAGACAAAAGCTAGATTTAAAAGAGGAAAACTACACTATTTTTACTTTGAAAAAACTTTCGAAAACTACCTTAATCGATAGAGATAGCACACGATTTTAAAAAATTGCATATAGTCATCCACTACTTCTGCAGCAAAGTAGCGAGGCTCTTTATGCACTTTTTCTCACTAGTTTGCTTATATTTACGCAAAGGAATTCATTTAATTCAATCCAAACATATATAGAAGATTATTATGTTACGATTTTTTTTTTCTTTTATGCAGCCTAACATTTATTTCACCTACATTTTATTTTACGATTAACTTTTATATTACCTTTCCTTTTAGTGTTTTGTGTTTTGTGATGTCAAGCTACATAAGCCAAACTTTAAAGAGGAAAACTACGCTAAGCTTTCTTTGAAAAACTATTCAAAAACTACCTTAAACAAAGTAGCGAGGCTTTTTATGCACTTTTACTCTCTAACATACCTACATTTGTGCATAGGGGTTTTATTAGATTCTAGTAGGTTATTACGTTGTTGTTTTTTTATGCAGTCTAACTTTAGCTTCATCTATATTTTATTTTACGTTTATCTTATATTTTATTTTTGTCTTTTTGAATTTTGTGTTTTGTGATGTCAAGCTACATAAGCTAAACTTAAAAGAGGAAAGCTACGCTAACCTTTCTTTGAAAAGCTGTTCAAAAACTACCTTAGACATAATCTAGATTTAAAAGAGAAAGACTACGCTATTTTTGCTTTGAAAAATCTTTCGAAAACTACCTTAATCGATAGAGATAGCACAGGATTTTAAAAAGTTGTATCTAGTCATCCACTTCTTTCACAGCAAAGTAGCGAGGCTTTCTATGCGCTTTTACTCTCTAACATACCTATTTTGCGCAAAGGATTTTATTTAATTCAATTTAAACATGCCTAGTAGATTATTATGTTGTTGGTTTTTTATGCTGCCTAACTTTAGCTACATCTATTTTTCATTTTACGTTTGTCTTATATTTTATTTTATCTTTTTGTGTTCTGTGATGTCAAGCTACATAAGCTAATGTTAAAAGAGGAAAGCTGCGCTAACCTTTCTTTGAAAAACTATTCGAAATCTATTTTTGAGATAATCTAGATTTAAAAGAGGAACACTACGCTAATTTTGCTTTGAAAAAACTCTCGAAAACTACCTTATTCAATAGAGATAGCACACAAATTTAAAAAATTGTATCTACTCATCCACTTCTTCTTTTTATGGATTTTTACTCTCTTATTTACCCAAATTTGCGCAAAGACTTTACTTAATTCAACTTAAACATGTCTAGTAGATTATTAAGTTGTTTGTTTTTTATGCAGCCTAACTTTAGTTTCATTTATATTTTATTTTACGTTTATCTGATACTTTATCTTGTCTTTTTGTGTGTTGTTTTGTCAAGCTACATAAGCTAAACTTAAAAGTGGAAAAGTACGCTAACCTTTCTTTGAAAATCTATTCAAAAACTGCCTTAGACATAAGCTAGATTTAAAAGAGGAAGACTACGCTATTTATGCTTTTAAAAAACTTTCGAAAAATACCTTAATCCATTGAGGTAGTGCACGAATTTACAAAGTTGTATCTAGTCATCCACTTCTTCTATAGCAAAGTAGCGAGGCTTTTTATGCACTTTTGCGTTCTAATTTATCTCTGTTTACGCATATGGTTTTTGTTTATTTCTATGTAATGATATACAAAAGAGTATTTTGTTAAAGATTATGCTGCAGGAGCTGCGTAAAAAAACTCTGGCGACCTTTCCTTAAGAAAAAAGCAACTGAAAGACATGTGCGCCTTAGAAAATTCAAATCGCGATTCACCAAATTAAAAGACGAAAAGAACGACCTTTAAAAGCTCTCACTAGACATTTGTGTTTATGATAGGCAATGCAGTTTTTGATTTTATGCAGCCTAACATTTGTTTCATCTATATCTTA
>NW_028324374.1:0-44098 GCF_058129835.1 Hydra viridissima | reverse complement strand
GCAAGGCTAAGCTCGGCTCATGTTCGTTTGCCGATGGTGGGCCAATCGTGATGCCAAAGGTGGGCCTCGCACGGCCCAAGAATGAAGTGTTTGCTGGGTTGCTCACCAAGAGAAGCACTAGATACAAATAAGGTTTTGTCCACAAGTAGTAACTTTTAAACGACACCTAAAACAAAGTATAAAAACTGTCTCTTAAAAAAAATCAAACTTTCTGAAGTTTATAAAGTTTTTTTTTTAGCTTAAAACGGCAAACGTTTATGGTGTGTCAAGTTTACATTCATGCAAAGGTTTATATTTTTGAACAATAAGTTTAACGGTTTTAATCGAATAAAAATTCTGTGCCGCGTGTTGAAACAAAGTAAGGTATGTGATGTATCCCAAACTTTACTCTAAAATCTTTCAAATCTTTTTAAAAGTTTGTTCTTTATTCGTTATTTTTTGTTATTCAAGGGAAATCAAAACACCGATGCTTGTTATAAATAGTTATAAAGATTTTTTTAACTTAAATAAAAAATAACTTCTTTAATACTAAAGGTTTAAACTATCCGCGACGGTGAGCATGGTAATGAAAACGCAATATAAGGTATGTGGTTAATTTTTAAGTGGTGTAAAATGGAGAAATTATTCGTAGTATAAAAATACTTAACCAATAACTTAGGAACTTAGTTTGATCTTTTATTACTGAGTGAATATATAAACAAGTTTGGTTTCAATAAAAGTTCACAAATCCAAGAAATTAAAACTAAATACAAAGTCTTTAATCAACATTTGAGTGCAAAACAGTTTTGTTTGTTGTTGATATTTTTAAGAAAGGCTACAATAAATTATAACTGCCAGCTTGCAACTGTGTTTTCCATCTAGTGGTTTAAAGTCTAAAAAGAAAACTCTCTCATTCAAACTTCACCGTTCATTTAGAAATTTTCACAAAAACTTTCAATTTCGGAACTGTTTCGTCTCTATATTTCATTCTGCTGCATCGAATTGACCAGCGGTTGTTCAACTGAGAATAAAACCAACGCATAAATCGCATTTCAGTCGCTTATCTTCATTCAATCCAAGGCTGCAACCACTGGAATATAGCTTTTGGACGCGGTCGTTATATCCGCAACGCCACTGCTAGGTTATGTTATTCTCACAGTTTTTGGTGTGACTAATTTGAGAACATTCACGGCATTTATTTCGCTTAATTATTTTTAAAAACCTAAAATAAGAAAAGCATGCGTTAAAAAGCATCTTTTCTGCATTTAAAATTTCACAACCAAAAAGAAAGAGTTTTCGTTACATTTATACAACTGTTTAACAATGGAATCAGTGTGTGACTGGTTCTATTGGTTTTTGACGAATGATTCAACTAATTGATTTTTCCTTGCGGGAAACACCTTTTGCGTCTGTTTGAAAACCGATTAAAAGCTGTATTAAAAAAAAAAAAGTATTTCTTTTCATCTTTTATCTATGGTTAACTATTTTCATCTTTTGTAACTGAAATTTCAAACACTGAATTGGTTGATTCTGAAACTGCTTGATTGACATTTAAACTCGATTCATTCGATCGAATGCTTTCAAAGCTCATCTTTCGAAATACCTCAGTTGTATTTTTGGAAGGATTAAAAATAATAATCTTGATTTTGTACAAATATAAGATGGTCAGCAATAAGAAGTTTGAAATGTTTGTGGAGAGCCAGATCAGAAGACTGTAACTGTTCGAATCTCGCAAACCTACTCCGATTGGAATTGCTATAATCTTCACCAGAGTTGAAAAAAACATTCCGAACGCGATGTAGTTCGCGTCGTTGTATTTTCCTGGCAGATTCCGACCGTAGAACGATTGCACGGCACACAAAAAAAGAATAACAAATGTAAAGCTTATGTCAGAAACCAAAAAAGGTAGAGTGTCACAGTGCTTTTCGATTTGAATTGAAGATGAGGTTATCGTTTTGTTTTCTGTTAAACTTAGAGGGTAAATACTTTGCATAACAAAAATCATCGTTACGTATAACGATAGCGCGCAAAGAAAAATGAGTATTTCTTTCATTTTCATTTTCATCTTATCTTTTGGGGTCAGCTTGTGATGTGACTCAAACACTGCCACCAAATGGTTTACTTTGACCAAAGTAAACGTAATTATAGTAAAAGACAATAGTCCGCTGGCATACGTTCGCAAATAGCATTTCCATTTTGAGTCTTCTCCGAAAAACAAAAAGGGAACGAAAAACAAAACCAGGTGCGTTGTCATCTGCAGCATGGACATTCGAAAGTTTGCAGAACGCACAATCGGTGTGCTTCTTTTGTGCATGAAAGTCAACATGAACACGATTGCAGTTGCGCCACCAAACACAGAAGTGAAGAACACTACAATTAGGAACGGATGTTTTTCTTCTCTTTCAAAGCTCCAGTAAATGAGATCAGGACTGAGACATTTTGTTTTCCCTTCGTTCGGGTATTCTCCTGTGGGACAAACCGTGCAGCTGCTTTCTCCAGACTCTTTCTTGAACTGATTTTCAGGACACTCGGTACACGTCCAGCAGCAACTTTCTTGATAATATTCTGGGTATTTACCTTCAGGACATGGCTCAGAACAGGATGATTTAACAGCAATCAATCGAAGAGTTGCTTGGTTAAGAACTATAAAGTTCTCCTCGGATGACCAGTATGCGAAGTCTATAAAGTTTGATCTACTAACAAAGTAGAAATCGTATCGAGCATTCTGAGGGTCTTGATTTTCGTCAAAACGAAACGTGCTGTTTTTCCCTATCGAAATGTTTGCGCGTTTAATTTCCTTGTTGAAGTCTTCTCGATTTCCATCGAGATCAGGAATGAGGTTTTTTTTTCTGTAGTTTTCAAAAGCGTTTGTTAAAACATCTACAGCAGCTTGCACAGTCTTTGCAAGAACATAGTTAAACTTATAGTCAAGCTCACGAACTTGAGTGTCTGTTTGGCTTTTGTTAAACTTTTCAAATATCATTTTCAACCACAGATCTGACTCTCCGTAAGTTAAATTTAAAAAGTACTCTTCAAAGTCATTCTTACTTCCTAACTCAGGAAGAGCCAAGATAATGGTTCCGTTCAATATCTTCATTAGGTCATTAAACAATGGATCCAGTTGATTGGACTCACTTATTATCCATGTTTTGCCCGTAAGCCCATTTTTTCCTGCAACTTTAAGGAACGCTTCAATTGAGTCAAGATACCCCCACATAATAATGACTTTAGAAGAAGACCGACTTAAACTAGCTACAATATCATTGTACTCTTTTGCTGACCTGTTATAATTATCGCTAAAGTAGTTTTGCACACTTACACAAATACTGCGATTTTTAAACTTTTCAATAAGTACCTGTGCGCCAGTTCTCCCGTAGGTGTTATCAGAAGCGAGTAGCGAAACATAAGTCCAGTTGAAGGAAACTATCAAGTTAGTAATGGCTTCGGCTTGGTAATTGTCAGGTGGAATTGTACGATAAAAGTTGGGGTAGAGTACCTTATTGCTTAGCTCGACACTGGTGGCGCTGTAACTCAAGATCGAAATGTTGTAAAATGGCGATAAAAGTTGGTGGATGTATATGGAGTTTTGCGATTGCTGTGGACCAACAATACCTAAAACTTTTCTGCTCGCATCATTTTCGTTTGAACAGTTACAAGTATTCTGGTTATCATCGAGGAAAAATGAATTTACAATAGCTTTTGTTGTGAAATCCAAGTTAGTGTTATCACCAGTATCGTATATTGCATATCCAAAAACATCATTGTGTATATTAGCCTTTTCAACAGCATACCTAAAAGCCTCCATCTTTAAAATAACTATGCTATCAAAGTTCGGTGTGCTACAACTTTTAATAGGAAACAACCCAACTATTATGAAACTTCCGCTTTTCTTCAACTCGGTCTCGCATATTTCACAGAATACTCTATCAAATAAAAACAGCAGTAACAAAGATGATGTTAGTATCTTACAATAATTATACATACTATTGTAAAATGCTTATAATTTTTCTGAAATGATTAATAACATTTCTGAACGCACAAATGCTAAGAGACGTAATTATTGCGAAAATATACTACACCTAAATTTATCAGGGTTTAGCGTATTTAAGCGTCAATATACTTGAGATCATCTAAATCGAGCCAAGTATGGTATGAAAATCGAGCCAAGTATGGTATGAAAATGGATAATAAGTTCTATTGTATGTTTTACATGGATTCCTCACTGCGATTCTATCTTCAAATGTATTCTTATCAAAAACAGGTATTTTGAAAATTTCTCTGCAAAGCCATTAAAAATAACTACTTTTGATTAGAGATCATTTTAAAAAAAGTCTTTTTAACGGTAGATTAGTTTTAAGAAAAGAGGAATGAGAAATGTAATTGCATTACTGTATTTCAACGTAAAAGCTACTTTATCGATTACAATTCAACTTTTATTGAATATTTTCTTCTGAACTGAACGAAACAGAAAGTCCTGAACACGCGTATTTTGCACGGCCAGATTAACGATATAATTAACCATTTGCAAGTTTCATACGGGAAGGACTGGGTACTAATAATTGAGCTGTAGGGACAAAAAATTTTATTGCGTTTGTTTACATTTATAGCAGTTTAAAGTGAAGCAAAATATAGCTAATATAAATATAAACTAATTTATTATTACTGTTATAAATGGAATTAATATTAATGTAGTTAACATTTCAACTGCAAAAAACAGTGACAGTCCATTGACCCATTTAAAAAACTAACCTCAGTATTACGTGCAGGCTCAGCTTGCACTACTATGTACAAAATCTATATACTGCATTTTACAATCTTATCATCCTGAAACTTCAAACTCAAGTTTCTTTATTATTCAACTAAATAATTTACTGATGTCAGTTATCAAGGAAATATCAGATAGCATTTTGCATTCAAATCCAATAAAAAATTGGCAACATCATGAACATTCTTTGCTCACTACTCTTGGAAATAATGTTGTAGGGAAAATTCCTGATTTTAAAGAACTAAAACCACTTAGATCGTATGTTAAAGAACTTGTAAAAACATCAACTTTTCCATTAAAATTGATATGTTTAAAATTATGATAAAACAATAAAATATGCTTTTACATGGTTATATATATTCACAAAATATCATTAATTACAAGATTCTGCTTTTAGTCCGATGGGGCGCATTGTAAGGTTTACAACATGACATAACATTTTCCATGTTGAAGAAAGTAAGTCCATTCTTTGTACCGCCCACACCGCATTAAGAATTGACCAATCACGTACGCATCCTATGAATCTCTCTACATGAATACGGGTAGAAGCTATATCAAAATTACCAGCTACATCAGCTTGTGGGAACTGATGGCTTGATTTTTGAGATGGTTGATTCAGATATATTCCTTTTGAAGCGCATAAAACCCTCTATCTGCCATAACTTCGTGTTCTTTCTCAACTAGTTCTAAAATATGAGATTGTTCTGTTAATTCATTATCTGTGATCGAACCAGGGTATATGTTTCCAAAAAGCAATCCTGACCCATGTGGAGAGATTCCAATTAAAGCTTTCCCTGTTGTACAGTTTTTATAACTTGAAAACATTAAAGTATTAAGGTCATAATTGTTTGTTGAAACTTAAATTCTGTAGCATCCACAACAATATCGGTTTCACCATGGCCTGTTTTTTTAAAAACAGAAGGCATCATCAGGGAAATATAAGTGCTTTCGACTTTTAAATTTATCTCTGAAAATATTATGTCTAGAAATACAACCCATCCATTGAAAACACGATACATGGTGCTTTTAGAAACTCCAGCCATAAATCCAATAACACCAAGATGAAGTGCATGTCTGCACAATGTTAGAACTGAAAACAATTCGGTTTTCTTTTCAAGGAATCTGGTTCCTGCACCTTTGCAATCCGGATATTCAATTAAGTGGCAGTATGGTGCTACACAATTATAAAGGAGTTGAAATTGCACGACAGTTAAACCACATAAATATTTAAACTGCTTTGGTTTGTCTTTAAGTTTGGAATATTTAAACATTCCTTTTTCAAATTTGTCTAGTTCTTTTTTTGAAATTTGATTTCTTACAGATAAAATTAAATATTTTTTATGTAACATATCGTTCTTTACTTTGTTTATTATTTTTTCTTTTTTAAGCTGTTTTATATAATTGTTTGCATTGTTTATTTTTTCTAGAAGAATTTTGTTAGCATCTGCTTCTTTTTTTAATTTAGAAAATAACTGTTGTTTTGTTGGTTTAAGTAATGATAAAGGAGATTTTGTAACATAAGAAGGTTGGTTTGTTGGTTTTTTACGAATAGGACAAGGTTTAGACAAGGATATCATCATACTAAGCTTACGTTTTAACCCTTTCAAATGTTTTTTATCAGCTTCAGTCGTTTTTCTTGATTTAGTTATTTTGGCCAGAGCATTTGCGTATTTTCGTTCCATTATAGCAATTTGGCTTGGTGGTGCAGCTATGTCTGGAATATCAGTGCATAACTCTCTTATTCCAGATGAAAAATGTTCACAACAAATATTCCCATTTCTGAAATTCATTCCCTTTGTATTTAAAACTCGGATATATTCTTTCTGAATAGAAACATCTTTGGGAAGCCTGTAAAACTTTATACGTTCTCCGTTAGTAGTTTTGTTTCTAAAGTTGTTAAAACATAATGCTGCGCCACAAAACCAGTTAACCATTTCTTTTAAGTGATACAATCAATATAATTTGATATCTAATAATGTTTAATATCTTTTTATTAAAATAAATAATAGTTACATATCGCTAACTTATTTTATTAGCATATTAAAAAAAATATTTGTTTTGATTTTTACATATATTTTTGTCTCGATTGTATCAAGTACTACGCTATTTTTAGTAGTTTAATCGAGGAAAAAACTGTATATCGCTTAATCTAGAAACATTATCTGATTGGCTAGAGTTTTGTCCCTAAGGCAATATTCGCTTACTTAAACCGCGTCGTATGTAACTTGCTAATAGTCATAATAACAGATAGTCTGGCCAGTTAAGCCGTTTTCGCAAGATTCTATTGTTTTCAAACAATAGAAGTTAAAACTTTGAATTTATGTTGAAAATAGTTAATTTATCGTGCCCAGTCTACTAACTAGTGCACAAAATCTAATAAATGGCAAACTTTGGAGAGGAACAGTCCATTTATTCCCTTATATTAGATCTAGAATCAGACGTTTTTTTTGAAAAAAGTAAGTTCCTTAAAGATATCGATGCTTTTCTTACAGAAATTGAGAATGGAAGTGTTTAAAATAACTTGAACTGCCAGCAGTGTGTTAAAAAATGCAAATCAGAGAAAGGACTTAAACACCACATAACAACACATCACTTTAAGATTGACTCTTCAACACTGCAAAGAAATATAGTAACTGATATTAAGCGTGCGTGTACTGCAGAAGAGTTCACAACTTTCATTAAAAAAAGCATTAAATTTGTGGAAAACGATCTTTGCTACCTTCTATATATTCGAGATAAGCTTTCAAGGTACAGTTTCTCAGAAGATGATGCAAATCATTCATTCGATCTAATAATGGAAGTTATTGAAAATTTTAATGGTTATGCAGAAGTTTTTTATCCACAATTTTACAAAGTTGCTGGTCAGAAAGGTTTTATGAAAAATCTGACAGATAAAATCTCAACTCTTGTAGGATGACCTTGCAAATCACATTTTGGCTCACTTGACTAAGTCTAAAAATGCCACCTCAGTTTTAGCTATTGATGATGAAATTAAGTTTACAGACAAAGAAAAAAATTTAATTGAATATTTGGGTGGGTATGTATTTAGTACTTTTTATTGAAGGATACGTTATTAAAAAAGTTGACAAACCAGATTTGACAAGACCCAGCAAACATAAGACGTCTTAAGACCGTCTTATTCAGGTCTTTAAATGGTCTTGCCTTAGATTGACGTCTTCAAGATGTCTTCAAGACGTCTTTTAAAAGACTGTATGGTCGTGAAAAATTGCGCGTCTTCGTAAGAACCTGAAAATCCTTGTAAAGCCCTAAATAATGTTTTTAAAGAAGAAAACAATAAGTCTTCGAGTTGTAATTATGAGAATTTTGAATGTTGTAATGCAGCACCACTTTTGACAACAGAAACATTATCAGAAGATTTAGCAATGTGGTCTTCGAAAAGCAAAATTTCTCAAAACCAATTAAACGAGCTTTTGAGTATTCTTAAAAAACATGGTCATTCAGAGTTACCAAAAGAGTTACAGTAGATAGGAAGTGAGGTGGAACTTATGCTTACTTTACTATTGCTGATGGCATAAATAATTTTTTGAATTTGAAAAATGATTCTCAATGTACTGGGTTATCTATTACTATTAATGTTGATGGGCTACCTCTTTTCAAATCTTTTAATCTTCAATTATGGCCAATACTTGGTCTTATAGAGAACTATATTTTTATCATTGCACTTTTCTGTGATGGTAAACCAGACTGCTTGGATGCTTTTCTTAATGATTTTCTAAAAGAATCTTTATTGTTAAGTGGTGAAGGTTTATACTATAATGATAAAAAAATTGATGTTACACTTAAAGCATTCATATATGATGCACCTTCTCGCTCTTTTCTTAAATGTATACAAAGTCATTCAGGATATTACTCCTGTGAACGATGCCAAGTTAAAGGATTTTATGAAGAGCATAGAGTGGTTTATATTGATAACAACCCATCAACTCTAAGATTAACTGAAGAGTTTAATTCCTTTTTGTACACTGATCATCAGAAATCTCTTACTCCTTTAGCTCAACTTAAAATATCTTGTGTTTCTGATTTTATTTTGGATTACATGCACATGGTTTGTCTTGGTGTAGTAAGACGTATACTTACTTTTTTAAAGTCTGGTCCAAAACATTGTAGACTTTCAAATGCCCAAATAAAAAAAATATCTGATAATCTATTAAGCTTACATGGTATGATGCCATCTGAATTTGCTCGACAACCACGCTCCCTTTTAGAGTTAGATCAGTGGAAAGCAACAGAGTTCAGACAATTTATCTTATACACTGGTCCCTTAGTTTTAAAGGGTGTTGTTAGCAAAGAAATTTATAATCATTTTCTAACATTGCATGTTTCAATGGTAATTCTTTTAAATGAAGACAGTGAATTTAGGAAACATTATCTTGCTTTTGCTAGAGAACTCATTAATTATTTTGTTATCAACTCAAAACATTTATATACAAATTCATTCTGTGTTTACAATGTTCACTGTTTACTTCATATTTGTGATGATGTTGTTAAATTTGATTGTTCACTAAATGACATATCTTGTTTTCCCTTCGAAAATTATATGCAGACATTAAAAAAAGCAGTAAAAAACTCAAAGAGTCCTGTTGTTCAAATAGCCAAGCAATATCAAAGTTATACAATCTATGTTAAATACAAAATCTCGAAAACTAAAAGTTTCAGTGAAGCTGAATAATTCATGTTTTTACATAGGAGAAAATCAATTTTGTTTTGTTGATGAGAAATTATCATCTGGATTTTTTAAGTGAAGAATATTTAGACTTGATTTACAAAATGATTTATATACACAACCTATTCAGTCTAAAACCTTTCAAATTTTCTTCATACCAAGTATTGATGAAATTAGAGTTAAGTTTGTTGAGTTAAAAATGGAAAGTCTTTGCCGAAAGGTTGTTGTTCTACCTTGGAAGGGAGGTCTTGCATGCTTTCCTTTATTGCATGAAATAGAACATTAATTGAAAGGTTTTTAAATTCAAATTTCTTTTGATTAAATATTTTACATTTTTTATGTTTTATTAATTTGCATCTTGTATCCAAAGTTTGATATATATATATATATATATATATATATATATATATATATATATATATATATATATATATATATATATATAATGATTTATTTTTAACTTTATTTTTCCATTTTATTTGTTTTTTACAGTTTATATTTTTGTATAAAAAGATAATCTTTAATTGAAATTATCTATAAAAAATTAAATATAAAAAAAACATTAAATTATCAACAAAAGCCTAATAATAAGTTGGAATAACAGAAATAAGTAGCAATAACAAAAGACAACTGCTTTTAATTTAAAAAACTTATAAAGGAATGAAAAGGAACAAAAAAAATCATTAGGTTGATAATTATGGTGATAATGACAAGGAAGAGCACTAATTTGTCTGAAAAAACAGACAAATAAAACGAAAAAAGGAATTAAAAACAGCGTTAAAATAACTGTGTGGGCAGTTTAAATAAATCTGTTTAATATTTTAAATATTTAAGATATTTTACTTCATCACTAACTATTAAAAAGGTAGTTTTAGTAAATTTTCTAAAAAATAAAGAAATGAAACAATTTTATAAAAAATTAAATCTCTTAGATAATTTTTTTTTAATTTTACTTTTTTAGCTCTTTAACTTTATTTCTTTTATTTTTTCATTTACTGAATTTTACTTTGTGTTTGTGGTTTTTTTTAATTTCAAAAAATGATAAATAATTGCATTTAAATACATTTTTAAATAAAGCAAAGATAATTTCAATTAAAGATTATCTTTTTAAACAAAAATATAAACTGTAAAAAACAAATAAAATGGAAAAATAATGTTAAAAATAAATCATTATATATATATATATATATATATATATATATATATATATATATATATATATATATATATATATATATATATATATATATATATAGTGTCTCAAAAAATTATCCGACCAAACAAGTTTTTCCCAAAAAAAAATGTTTACCCTCTAAATTATACTAAAAACAATGAATAGCGATACTTACTTTGTCTGTCATTTTAATTCTAATGGGAATAGTATGTTATTTAGCGTTCATATTTTTTGATTCATGCTTCAGTTGGTTTATTATTTGTCCTAAGAGAAACTTAGTATTGAATAGGCTTGTAAAAAAATTATCCGACCAAGCGATATTTAGGTAAGTTTAATTAATTTTATGTGAAATTTGTTGAAATATTTTAGCAAATTTTTATACAATTTATGAAATTGCATAACAAAAAACTGTTTTTTTTGTAGTATAAAAAAAATTATGTATAAAAAAAAGGTTTCATGTTTTTTTAAGTAAAATGGTGGGAGGTAAACGTCACTGGACTGTTTCTCAGAGAAATTTAGCTGTTGATCTAGTCAATCAGGGTAAAACCTATCGTCAGGTGCAGCAAGAGACTGGAATTCCTCATAATACAGTATCCGACATAATGAAGAAGTATAATTTGATCGGAACAACAGCCACAAAAGAAGGGCAGGGTCGCAAAAAAAAGACTTCTAAGAGTTTTGATAGAAACTTAATTATACAAGTCAAGAAAAATTGCTTCATTTCTGTTCGAAAACTGGCTGAGCAAGCTGAAGAGAATTATGGAATAAAATTATCCCATCAGACAATCAGAAATCGTATCCGAGACTTTTTGAAATCCCTGATTTCAAGGACGACTTGTGTGTAATAAACCATATTTGAGTAAGAAACACATGAAAAGAAGATTGGAGTTTGCTAAGAAGTTCAAAAACATGCCGTTAAGTTTCTGGAAAAAGATCCTGTGAAGCGACGAATCGAAATTCAACTTAAAGTCATCTGATGGAGCCCAAAAAGTTTGGAGAAAAGCCGGAGAAGCCTACAAATTAAGCTGCGTGAGAGGAACTGTCAAGTATGGCGGCGGTAACGTGATGGTATGGGGTTAAATGGCTTGGAAGGGTGTCGGAAAACTCCAATTTATAGATACTACAATGGATTAGGTGCAATACAGAAACATATTAAAGCAAAATTTGAAGTCATTTACTCGAAAACTTCGGCTAGGATCTGATTTTACATTTCAGCAAGATAACGATCCCAAGCATAGTGCCACTAAAACCAAGGAGTGGTTTGCTGAAAATAATGTTGAGGTCTTGGAATGGCCCGCACAATCACCGGACCTTAATCCCATTGAACATTTGTGGGAAATTTTAGACAGAAAAATTGGAGATCGGTCATTTTCCAAAAAAGATAACCGCAAAGTGGCAATTGAAGAAGCCTGCGAAAAGATTCAACCAGAAGAAACAAAATCTTTAGTTGAATCAATGCCTAGACCTCTAGAAGCTGTAATCCAAGCATAGGGAGGCTCAACAAAGTATTAAAATAATTGTTTTGTTATATAATAATTTGTTATGAAACAAATAATGTGTTTGGTCGAATATTTTTTGACAATAAAAAAACGACCTAATTTCCTTATTTTAAGACTGAAAACCTTGTGATTCAAATTTTACATTAAAATAAATAAAATCTATTTAAAAACATGTTCTTTTATTTTCATTAATCTTGAGTTTACCAAAAAAGTCTAAATTTATGAAAATAGAGCACTTTTTTTAGGAAAAATATTTAAAAAAATGTTTGGTCGGATAATTTTTTGAGACACTGTGTATATATATATATAAAATCTGATGGAGCCAACTGAATTCAAGGAACAAAAACCCGCTTACCACCAGAAACACCTGTCAAAACCTCTGCATCAATATAATTATTTTGAAGAGCACAAACTTTCATTCGAGTACCATTACATAACCCAGCTTTGAGATCTAAATTTCTAAGTAGCAAAATTACACAACCAATTTTCAATTTTTAACAATGAGGTAGCATACCTGAAGGAGTTAAGCTGTTCAAAAACTCAACAGGAAAATTATTTCTTTCATTAAGGTCATCAGTATCAATTTGGTCAGCACTTAAATAAATTTTGACCTCACCCGGCAGACATTCAAGCACTTCTTCATTGATAATGAATCAACATTAGTTGGTGTTAAAATCACGCGTTTAGAATAATCATTTTGATCAGCATCTCCAAAAATCTTTTCAACAACTGATTCATTTTCTCTAATAATGCACTGATTTGGTATTTTAATGCATCCTTTAAAAGGATCCTCCTCTTTGACAGGTATTGTTCCATTCCCAAGTTTTAGTAGCCATTGGGAAAATTCACCTTCCCCATCTTGAACTCTCATATTTTCAGTTAATGCAAACTTCTGCACCAAATTGCCAATGCAAAGAACATTTTACACACAATTCTACTATTTCAGCTGGTTGTGTTTATACACAATTCTACTATTTCAGTTGTTGAACATTTTCATCAAAATTTTCTAGATTTAAGCCAATAAACTCATCAATAACAGGCAGATTGTAATCAGTCAGCATTTTACCACTTTGATTAATAATCTTTTCAATTTGATGAAGAGTAGCTTGTTCAGCTATTAGAAGTGGGATTGAGCGGTGAATGAAATCTTCCATCATAAAAGCTTTGCATGTATTCCAGAGATGTAAAGGATTGCCAGATTCACAAAAGGTCAAAATAATTGAAAACAACTGTCTAATTTGCTTTGGCGTATGTGTTAAAACTGCCTCAGAAAGTGTATTCTGCCATTCAGTGTCATCTTGCAACAGACTTTTCAAAACACATGCTTCACGAAACATTTTAAGGACAATACCATTAACAGTACGCACATCATCCCAAGATGTTGCTCCTTTTGCTTGCAAAAGTAACAGTTTAAGAAAAAACAATTCTCCAGTTGGATTAACTTTATACATTCTTACTATCACCTTATTACCACCCCTTTGTCTAACCTTCCATTTACAATGTTTATCATCAAATATAAAGTGATAAGGAATGTCTACATAAGAATAGCAATGTGCTCTTTCATTTTCAGTATTTAACTTAAGCCATCCCGTTAGGTGCGTATCACGTTGAGCTGCACAATCTTAAGCCATTTGTTCTGCTCCTTCTCTAAAATACAATAATTGATTTTCAGGTAGATGTTTACCAAGTCACAGCACTTTGAAAACACAGAAACAACATAATATAAACATATGTAGGGTCATGGCACCCCCTACCGTGAAGAAGCACCTACCGTGGTTTTTGAAAAAATGAGTAAATTTTTTATGTTTTTTTTTTTAATTTATTTTTTTAGTATTGTTTTATACAAAACTAACTAATTTCACTAATAATATATTTTTAAAAAGATATATTTTTAAAGATTTGAGATGTTTTTTTACCGCAAATGATTTTTTATCGCTTTCTTAAGAAAATCTTTAACAGTAAAAAAAAGTTTGTCTAGTTTTTTTTATGGGTTGAAGTTGATATAATTTTTTCGATAAAAGTTTAAAATAGTTGTAAAAACATTGAATATTTTAAATCTTATCAAAAAATATTAGTATTTTTTGTATAACATTGTTTAATCATTTACACGGTAGGTGATTACGAAAATTATAATAGTAAGCACTTGCCGTTTATAAAAATATTTTTTCGGACGTGTTTTATTTTGTGAAATTTTCTCTCTAAAAAAACCATTTAAGTTAAACTAAATTACCAATTAAAGGTAATTTAACCCTAGGGAATATTTATTTGATCTGTTTTTTATACTGTTTATTTATTATGTGAAATGAATTTAACCCCTGGGGAGTATTTATTTGATATGTTTTTTATACTGTTTATTTATTATGTGAAATGAATTCGATTAGAAAGATGAAAGGTTCAAAAAAGAATAAAAATATTCGAAAAAAGCTATTGTATTCAGAAGAACAACTGCATGCAGCACTTAGAGCTTTAAATAAAGCTGAAAAAATTTTATGTGTCAGCAAAAAGTTTAATGTTCCTGAAAGTACCTTACGCGACAAATTATCTGGTAAAAGCCAACCCAAACGGCAAAACTCTGGCATTAAATCATATCTTGGAGAAGAAATAGAGAATGAATTGGTTGCTTGGTTAATGCAGTGCGCTAACATGGGATTTGCGATAACAAAAAAGTTATTAATTAAGGCAGTACAAAAAATAGTTAAAGGGCGAGGTATAAAAACACCATTTAAAGATGATATCCCAAGTAAAAACTGGTTTTACAAATTTATGCGCCGTCATAAGGAGTTATCGCAAAAACGAGCAGAGCATATTAGTAGAGCTAGAGGTCTTATAACTGAAGCATCGATAAGAAAATGGTTTAATGAGGTGCATGAATTATTAGGTGATGATGCGCAATACCTTAATGATCCATCTCGTGTTTTTAACTTGGACGAAACTGGTTTTGAGTTAGCACCAAAAACTGGAAAAGTAATTGGCATTAGAGGAAGAAATGTTTATGAAGAATGCAACAACAGCAATAAGGAAAACCTTACAACTCTATTTTGTGTAAATGCAAATGGTGAATTTGCACCATCATTAACATTGTACAAGTATGCTCGAATGCCAAAAAATATTGCTGCTGCTGCACCACCAGGTTGGGGTCTCGGTAAAAGTGACAGCGGCTGGATGACTGCCGAATGCTTTTATGAGTACTTCACAAATGTGTTAGTACCATATCTGAAATCTATTAATACACAATTACCAATATATATGTTCATGGATGGACATCGCTCGCATCTGTCTAAAGAGCTCAGCATGTATTGCTCTTCGGAAAGAATTCATTTGATTTCGTTGTTTCCTAATGCTACACACATCTTACAACCATTAGATGTGTCAGTTTTTGGACCTATGAAAAAAAAATGGCAGAACATTTGTCGGCAATTTAAATTGGATAACAATTTTAACGAAATTCGCAGAGAAAATGTACCAATGTTGTTGAATAATTTTGTTATGGATCCAAATATGAAAAAAAATATTATTAACGGATTTAGGTCGACAGGAATATTCCCATTTAATGCGAACAATGTTGATTATAAAAAAGTAATTCAACGTGTTAAATTGAATTCCACAATTGATAGCAATGAAACGAATCTTTCAAGCCATAATAATGTTGGAGACATATTTGAAAACAACCTTGCACCTGAAGTATTGCTCCAGTTTGAAAAAATTGGAAATAAAGAATGGGGAGGAAAAACTGACTTCAGAGAATTATTTAATTTTTGGAAAAAACTTAAATTTAACGGTAGCTCCAAACAAACCATAAATTTAATAGAAGCCAGCAATAATGTATCGAATAATGAAATCGATAAAGAATTGTATTTACATATTAGCAGTACCCAAAATGAAATCGTATCTAGTAATGTTAGTGAGTTCGGAAAAAGCGTAATTATTGATGAATCCGGTGAAAGTAAATCAGCAACAGATCCAACAGATTCAAATAAACAATTAGTAAAAGATGTAAATCCATTATACGACTTTCTTTTATGGCCAAAACAACCAATCACGAAAAAAAGGCTTAAACAAGTTGAACGATTACCGAGCGTTGTAACTTCATCAAAATGGTTAGAGATTCAAATAACTAAAGAAAACGCAAAGGAAGAAAAAGATATCAAAAAAATTGAACGTAAGAATAAAGCTGCTGAAAAAAAAAAATTGAAAGAAAAAGAAAAACAAGAAAAATCTAAAAGAAAACAAGCTGTGACAAAAGAAAATAAAAATAAAAGACAAAAAAAAAACATTTAAAAAAAGAATTTAAAATGAAAAAAAGTTTAAATTCAGAAAAAAGCTTTGGTGGATAATTTTATAACCAATGTCTTCTTTGTTTTGTAATCATATTAAATTTATGTATTTGTTTCTCGATTTAAATATATAAAACTAAAATTAAAATATACGATTTTTTTCATACACGGTAGGTGGTGCTTTATCACGGTAGGTGAAGAAACGTACTAGCTCTTACAAAAAATTAAAAATAACATTAAAAAAATAACTTTACTCCAATTCGAATTATATAATTTAGTTAATAATTGAGTATAAAATATTAATTCGAATACCCTAAATAAAAATCTGTTATGGTTTTGGAGTTAAGAAGTTTTGAAGTTAAAAGTTTTCTTAAAGTCGCGGTAGGGGGTGCCATGACCCTACCAACTACAAAGCAAAAACCATTGATTTTTTAAATACAACTATCACTAAATAATTAATATAAAATTTATCATTACAAAAAAAAAAAAAAAAAAAAATGGTAAAGCTAGAAAAGTTAAAGAAATTATTTAGATATAACAAAGTCAAATGTTGGTCAAATTAAAAAGTACAGTTAAAAATTTAAGTTCAACTTGGTTATTTAAAACTAAGAGAGATTTGATTAAGTGAATATCAGATGCGAATGATAAAATAACAAACACTCGAATAAACCGGGATTCGAGTGGTTTGTTGAATTTGATAAGGAAATTAAAAAATCAAGTAGGAAAGGTATTAACCGTGATTTAATACTGAAAAAAAAAAGACTTCAAAGAATATACAAATAACGAGACAGACAAAAGAAACTTTAAAGAATATTATTAATCTAAAAGGAAAACTCCTCTTTGAGAAATGTTTTTACTATTAATGTTGATGTAGCTTAACAAAAAAAAAGTAAAATGGAAAAAGCGTAAACTGAATTGAAAATTGCAGAAACAGATGCTGATTTTCATTCTAATACAGAACTAGATTTAAAAGCTACTGATTTAGATGACTTCTATGATAATATGATCGATCGAAGAAGTTTTCACTGTAACTGTAGTGCAAATTACTACTCCAGTCACATATATACTTCTTTATTTTGTAGACAATATTGGATATGATAACTTTTACCATTATCACATCAAAGATCATATAATAGAATTAATCAAAGCTGGAGTGCCGATTAGAAAATATGCTAAAGCTACATTAGCATTGGAAACTTCAGATTTTATTACTGATGTTGAAACAAAGAAAACAAGAGAAAGAGAAAGTATATTCTAGTAAATTTTTACAAGCTGTTATCTTATTTCTTTTGTTATTTCATGGTTAACCCTTACTATGCTAAATAATATTTTGCTATCTTTAAGATCAATATAAATGAAATAATGGTCTAGTTTTAACCCTTAGATAAATCTTAGATAATTACAAACAAAAATAATTATAGATGTGAAAAAAAATAAATTCTAATATAACCTATTAAATGCGCAACGGCTAAACGCTGGATAAACACCGTTCGAAAAATGGTTGCCATACATGGAACATGAATTGTACGATGAGCAAGGCTAAGCTCGGCTCATGTTCGTTTGCCGATGGTGGGCCAATCGTGATGCCAAAGGTGGGCCTCGCACGGCCCAAGAATGAAGTGTTTGCTGGGTTGCTCACCAAGAGAAGCACTAGATACAAATAAGGTTTTGTCCACAAGTAGTAACTTTTAAACGACACCTAAAACAAAGTATAAAAACTGTCTCTTAAAAAAAATCAAACTTTCTGAAGTTTATAAAGTTTTTTTTTTAGCTTAAAACGGCAAACGTTTATGGTGTGTCAAGTTTACATTCATGCAAAGGTTTATATTTTTGAACAATAAGTTTAACGGTTTTAATCGAATAAAAATTCTGTGCCGCGTGTTGAAACAAAGTAAGGTATGTGATGTATCCCAAACTTTACTCTAAAATCTTTCAAATCTTTTTAAAAGTTTGTTCTTTATTCGTTATTTTTTGTTATTCAAGGGAAATCAAAACACCGATGCTTGTTATAAATAGTTATAAAGATTTTTTTAACTTAAATAAAAAATAACTTCTTTAATACTAAAGGTTTAAACTATCCGCGACGGTGAGCATGGTAATGAAAACGCAATATAAGGTATGTGGTTAATTTTTAAGTGGTGTAAAATGGAGAAATTATTCGTAGTATAAAAATACTTAACCAATAACTTAGGAACTTAGTTTGATCTTTTATTACTGAGTGAATATATAAACAAGTTTGGTTTCAATAAAAGTTCACAAATCCAAGAAATTAAAACTAAATACAAAGTCTTTAATCAACATTTGAGTGCAAAACAGTTTTGTTTGTTGTTGATATTTTTAAGAAAGGCTACAATAAATTATAACTGCCAGCTTGCAACTGTGTTTTCCATCTAGTGGTTTAAAGTCTAAAAAGAAAACTCTCTCATTCAAACTTCACCGTTCATTTAGAAATTTTCACAAAAACTTTCAATTTCGGAACTGTTTCGTCTCTATATTTCATTCTGCTGCATCGAATTGACCAGCGGTTGTTCAACTGAGAATAAAACCAACGCATAAATCGCATTTCAGTCGCTTATCTTCATTCAATCCAAGGCTGCAACCACTGGAATATAGCTTTTGGACGCGGTCGTTATATCCGCAACGCCACTGCTAGGTTATGTTATTCTCACAGTTTTTGGTGTGACTAATTTGAGAACATTCACGGCATTTATTTCGCTTAATTATTTTTAAAAACCTAAAATAAGAAAAGCATGCGTTAAAAAGCATCTTTTCTGCATTTAAAATTTCACAACCAAAAAGAAAGAGTTTTCGTTACATTTATACAACTGTTTAACAATGGAATCAGTGTGTGACTGGTTCTATTGGTTTTTGACGAATGATTCAACTAATTGATTTTTCCTTGCGGGAAACACCTTTTGCGTCTGTTTGAAAACCGATTAAAAGCTGTATTAAAAAAAAAAAAGTATTTCTTTTCATCTTTTATCTATGGTTAACTATTTTCATCTTTTGTAACTGAAATTTCAAACACTGAATTGGTTGATTCTGAAACTGCTTGATTGACATTTAAACTCGATTCATTCGATCGAATGCTTTCAAAGCTCATCTTTCGAAATACCTCAGTTGTATTTTTGGAAGGATTAAAAATAATAATCTTGATTTTGTACAAATATAAGATGGTCAGCAATAAGAAGTTTGAAATGTTTGTGGAGAGCCAGATCAGAAGACTGTAACTGTTCGAATCTCGCAAACCTACTCCGATTGGAATTGCTATAATCTTCACCAGAGTTGAAAAAAACATTCCGAACGCGATGTAGTTCGCGTCGTTGTATTTTCCTGGCAGATTCCGACCGTAGAACGATTGCACGGCACACAAAAAAAGAATAACAAATGTAAAGCTTATGTCAGAAACCAAAAAAGGTAGAGTGTCACAGTGCTTTTCGATTTGAATTGAAGATGAGGTTATCGTTTTGTTTTCTGTTAAACTTAGAGGGTAAATACTTTGCATAACAAAAATCATCGTTACGTATAACGATAGCGCGCAAAGAAAAATGAGTATTTCTTTCATTTTCATTTTCATCTTATCTTTTGGGGTCAGCTTGTGATGTGACTCAAACACTGCCACCAAATGGTTTACTTTGACCAAAGTAAACGTAATTATAGTAAAAGACAATAGTCCGCTGGCATACGTTCGCAAATAGCATTTCCATTTTGAGTCTTCTCCGAAAAACAAAAAGGGAACGAAAAACAAAACCAGGTGCGTTGTCATCTGCAGCATGGACATTCGAAAGTTTGCAGAACGCACAATCGGTGTGCTTCTTTTGTGCATGAAAGTCAACATGAACACGATTGCAGTTGCGCCACCAAACACAGAAGTGAAGAACACTACAATTAGGAACGGATGTTTTTCTTCTCTTTCAAAGCTCCAGTAAATGAGATCAGGACTGAGACATTTTGTTTTCCCTTCGTTCGGGTATTCTCCTGTGGGACAAACCGTGCAGCTGCTTTCTCCAGACTCTTTCTTGAACTGATTTTCAGGACACTCGGTACACGTCCAGCAGCAACTTTCTTGATAATATTCTGGGTATTTACCTTCAGGACATGGCTCAGAACAGGATGATTTAACAGCAATCAATCGAAGAGTTGCTTGGTTAAGAACTATAAAGTTCTCCTCGGATGACCAGTATGCGAAGTCTATAAAGTTTGATCTACTAACAAAGTAGAAATCGTATCGAGCATTCTGAGGGTCTTGATTTTCGTCAAAACGAAACGTGCTGTTTTTCCCTATCGAAATGTTTGCGCGTTTAATTTCCTTGTTGAAGTCTTCTCGATTTCCATCGAGATCAGGAATGAGGTTTTTTTTTCTGTAGTTTTCAAAAGCGTTTGTTAAAACATCTACAGCAGCTTGCACAGTCTTTGCAAGAACATAGTTAAACTTATAGTCAAGCTCACGAACTTGAGTGTCTGTTTGGCTTTTGTTAAACTTTTCAAATATCATTTTCAACCACAGATCTGACTCTCCGTAAGTTAAATTTAAAAAGTACTCTTCAAAGTCATTCTTACTTCCTAACTCAGGAAGAGCCAAGATAATGGTTCCGTTCAATATCTTCATTAGGTCATTAAACAATGGATCCAGTTGATTGGACTCACTTATTATCCATGTTTTGCCCGTAAGCCCATTTTTTCCTGCAACTTTAAGGAACGCTTCAATTGAGTCAAGATACCCCCACATAATAATGACTTTAGAAGAAGACCGACTTAAACTAGCTACAATATCATTGTACTCTTTTGCTGACCTGTTATAATTATCGCTAAAGTAGTTTTGCACACTTACACAAATACTGCGATTTTTAAACTTTTCAATAAGTACCTGTGCGCCAGTTCTCCCGTAGGTGTTATCAGAAGCGAGTAGCGAAACATAAGTCCAGTTGAAGGAAACTATCAAGTTAGTAATGGCTTCGGCTTGGTAATTGTCAGGTGGAATTGTACGATAAAAGTTGGGGTAGAGTACCTTATTGCTTAGCTCGACACTGGTGGCGCTGTAACTCAAGATCGAAATGTTGTAAAATGGCGATAAAAGTTGGTGGATGTATATGGAGTTTTGCGATTGCTGTGGACCAACAATACCTAAAACTTTTCTGCTCGCATCATTTTCGTTTGAACAGTTACAAGTATTCTGGTTATCATCGAGGAAAAATGAATTTACAATAGCTTTTGTTGTGAAATCCAAGTTAGTGTTATCACCAGTATCGTATATTGCATATCCAAAAACATCATTGTGTATATTAGCCTTTTCAACAGCATACCTAAAAGCCTCCATCTTTAAAATAACTATGCTATCAAAGTTCGGTGTGCTACAACTTTTAATAGGAAACAACCCAACTATTATGAAACTTCCGCTTTTCTTCAACTCGGTCTCGCATATTTCACAGAATACTCTATCAAATAAAAACAGCAGTAACAAAGATGATGTTAGTATCTTACAATAATTATACATACTATTGTAAAATGCTTATAATTTTTCTGAAATGATTAATAACATTTCTGAACGCACAAATGCTAAGAGACGTAATTATTGCGAAAATATACTACACCTAAATTTATCAGGGTTTAGCGTATTTAAGCGTCAATATACTTGAGATCATCTAAATCGAGCCAAGTATGGTATGAAAATCGAGCCAAGTATGGTATGAAAATGGATAATAAGTTCTATTGTATGTTTTACATGGATTCCTCACTGCGATTCTATCTTCAAATGTATTCTTATCAAAAACAGGTATTTTGAAAATTTCTCTGCAAAGCCATTAAAAATAACTACTTTTGATTAGAGATCATTTTAAAAAAAGTCTTTTTAACGGTAGATTAGTTTTAAGAAAAGAGGAATGAGAAATGTAATTGCATTACTGTATTTCAACGTAAAAGCTACTTTATCGATTACAATTCAACTTTTATTGAATATTTTCTTCTGAACTGAACGAAACAGAAAGTCCTGAACACGCGTATTTTGCACGGCCAGATTAACGATATAATTAACCATTTGCAAGTTTCATACGGGAAGGACTGGGTACTAATAATTGAGCTGTAGGGACAAAAAATTTTATTGCGTTTGTTTACATTTATAGCAGTTTAAAGTGAAGCAAAATATAGCTAATATAAATATAAACTAATTTATTATTACTGTTATAAATGGAATTAATATTAATGTAGTTAACATTTCAACTGCAAAAAACAGTGACAGTCCATTGACCCATTTAAAAAACTAACCTCAGTATTACGTGCAGGCTCAGCTTGCACTACTATGTACAAAATCTATATACTGCATTTTACAATCTTATCATCCTGAAACTTCAAACTCAAGTTTCTTTATTATTCAACTAAATAATTTACTGATGTCAGTTATCAAGGAAATATCAGATAGCATTTTGCATTCAAATCCAATAAAAAATTGGCAACATCATGAACATTCTTTGCTCACTACTCTTGGAAATAATGTTGTAGGGAAAATTCCTGATTTTAAAGAACTAAAACCACTTAGATCGTATGTTAAAGAACTTGTAAAAACATCAACTTTTCCATTAAAATTGATATGTTTAAAATTATGATAAAACAATAAAATATGCTTTTACATGGTTATATATATTCACAAAATATCATTAATTACAAGATTCTGCTTTTAGTCCGATGGGGCGCATTGTAAGGTTTACAACATGACATAACATTTTCCATGTTGAAGAAAGTAAGTCCATTCTTTGTACCGCCCACACCGCATTAAGAATTGACCAATCACGTACGCATCCTATGAATCTCTCTACATGAATACGGGTAGAAGCTATATCAAAATTACCAGCTACATCAGCTTGTGGGAACTGATGGCTTGATTTTTGAGATGGTTGATTCAGATATATTCCTTTTGAAGCGCATAAAACCCTCTATCTGCCATAACTTCGTGTTCTTTCTCAACTAGTTCTAAAATATGAGATTGTTCTGTTAATTCATTATCTGTGATCGAACCAGGGTATATGTTTCCAAAAAGCAATCCTGACCCATGTGGAGAGATTCCAATTAAAGCTTTCCCTGTTGTACAGTTTTTATAACTTGAAAACATTAAAGTATTAAGGTCATAATTGTTTGTTGAAACTTAAATTCTGTAGCATCCACAACAATATCGGTTTCACCATGGCCTGTTTTTTTAAAAACAGAAGGCATCATCAGGGAAATATAAGTGCTTTCGACTTTTAAATTTATCTCTGAAAATATTATGTCTAGAAATACAACCCATCCATTGAAAACACGATACATGGTGCTTTTAGAAACTCCAGCCATAAATCCAATAACACCAAGATGAAGTGCATGTCTGCACAATGTTAGAACTGAAAACAATTCGGTTTTCTTTTCAAGGAATCTGGTTCCTGCACCTTTGCAATCCGGATATTCAATTAAGTGGCAGTATGGTGCTACACAATTATAAAGGAGTTGAAATTGCACGACAGTTAAACCACATAAATATTTAAACTGCTTTGGTTTGTCTTTAAGTTTGGAATATTTAAACATTCCTTTTTCAAATTTGTCTAGTTCTTTTTTTGAAATTTGATTTCTTACAGATAAAATTAAATATTTTTTATGTAACATATCGTTCTTTACTTTGTTTATTATTTTTTCTTTTTTAAGCTGTTTTATATAATTGTTTGCATTGTTTATTTTTTCTAGAAGAATTTTGTTAGCATCTGCTTCTTTTTTTAATTTAGAAAATAACTGTTGTTTTGTTGGTTTAAGTAATGATAAAGGAGATTTTGTAACATAAGAAGGTTGGTTTGTTGGTTTTTTACGAATAGGACAAGGTTTAGACAAGGATATCATCATACTAAGCTTACGTTTTAACCCTTTCAAATGTTTTTTATCAGCTTCAGTCGTTTTTCTTGATTTAGTTATTTTGGCCAGAGCATTTGCGTATTTTTGTTCCATTATAGCAATTTGGCTTGGTGGTGCAGCTATGTCTGGAATATCAGTGCATAACTCTCTTATTCCAGATGAAAAATGTTCACAACAAATATTCCCATTTCTGAAATTCATTCCCTTTGTATTTAAAACTCGGATATATTCTTTCTGAATAGAAACATCTTTGGGAAGCCTGTAAAACTTTATACGTTCTCCGTTAGTAGTTTTGTTTCTAAAGTTGTTAAAACATAATGCTGCGCCACAAAACCAGTTAACCATTTCTTTTAAGTGATACAATCAATATAATTTGATATCTAATAATGTTTAATATCTTTTTATTAAAATAAATAATAGTTACATATCGCTAACTTATTTTATTAGCATATTAAAAAAAATATTTGTTTTGATTTTTACATATATTTTTGTCTCGATTGTATCAAGTACTACGCTATTTTTAGTAGTTTAATCGAGGAAAAAACTGTATATCGCTTAATCTAGAAACATTATCTGATTGGCTAGAGTTTTGTCCCTAAGGCAATATTCGCTTACTTAAACCGCGTCGTATGTAACTTGCTAATAGTCATAATAACAGATAGTCTGGCCAGTTAAGCCGTTTTCGCAAGATTCTATTGTTTTCAAACAATAGAAGTTAAAACTTTGAATTTATGTTGAAAATAGTTAATTTATCGTGCCCAGTCTACTAACTAGTGCACAAAATCTAATAAATGGCAAACTTTGGAGAGGAACAGTCCATTTATTCCCTTATATTAGATCTAGAATCAGACGTTTTTTTTGAAAAAAGTAAGTTCCTTAAAGATATCGATGCTTTTCTTACAGAAATTGAGAATGGAAGTGTTTAAAATAACTTGAACTGCCAGCAGTGTGTTAAAAAATGCAAATCAGAGAAAGGACTTAAACACCACATAACAACACATCACTTTAAGATTGACTCTTCAACACTGCAAAGAAATATAGTAACTGATATTAAGCGTGCGTGTACTGCAGAAGAGTTCACAACTTTCATTAAAAAAAGCATTAAATTTGTGGAAAACGATCTTTGCTACCTTCTATATATTCGAGATAAGCTTTCAAGGTACAGTTTCTCAGAAGATGATGCAAATCATTCATTCGATCTAATAATGGAAGTTATTGAAAATTTTAATGGTTATGCAGAAGTTTTTTATCCACAATTTTACAAAGTTGCTGGTCAGAAAGGTTTTATGAAAAATCTGACAGATAAAATCTCAACTCTTGTAGGATGACCTTGCAAATCACATTTTGGCTCACTTGACTAAGTCTAAAAATGCCACCTCAGTTTTAGCTATTGATGATGAAATTAAGTTTACAGACAAAGAAAAAAATTTAATTGAATATTTGGGTGGGTATGTATTTAGTACTTTTTATTGAAGGATACGTTATTAAAAAAGTTGACAAACCAGATTTGACAAGACCCAGCAAACATAAGACGTCTTAAGACCGTCTTATTCAGGTCTTTAAATGGTCTTGCCTTAGATTGACGTCTTCAAGATGTCTTCAAGACGTCTTTTAAAAGACTGTATGGTCGTGAAAAATTGCGCGTCTTCGTAAGAACCTGAAAATCCTTGTAAAGCCCTAAATAATGTTTTTAAAGAAGAAAACAATAAGTCTTCGAGTTGTAATTATGAGAATTTTGAATGTTGTAATGCAGCACCACTTTTGACAACAGAAACATTATCAGAAGATTTAGCAATGTGGTCTTCGAAAAGCAAAATTTCTCAAAACCAATTAAACGAGCTTTTGAGTATTCTTAAAAAACATGGTCATTCAGAGTTACCAAAAGAGTTACAGTAGATAGGAAGTGAGGTGGAACTTATGCTTACTTTACTATTGCTGATGGCATAAATAATTTTTTGAATTTGAAAAATGATTCTCAATGTACTGGGTTATCTATTACTATTAATGTTGATGGGCTACCTCTTTTCAAATCTTTTAATCTTCAATTATGGCCAATACTTGGTCTTATAGAGAACTATATTTTTATCATTGCACTTTTCTGTGATGGTAAACCAGACTGCTTGGATGCTTTTCTTAATGATTTTCTAAAAGAATCTTTATTGTTAAGTGGTGAAGGTTTATACTATAATGATAAAAAAATTGATGTTACACTTAAAGCATTCATATATGATGCACCTTCTCGCTCTTTTCTTAAATGTATACAAAGTCATTCAGGATATTACTCCTGTGAACGATGCCAAGTTAAAGGATTTTATGAAGAGCATAGAGTGGTTTATATTGATAACAACCCATCAACTCTAAGATTAACTGAAGAGTTTAATTCCTTTTTGTACACTGATCATCAGAAATCTCTTACTCCTTTAGCTCAACTTAAAATATCTTGTGTTTCTGATTTTATTTTGGATTACATGCACATGGTTTGTCTTGGTGTAGTAAGACGTATACTTACTTTTTTAAAGTCTGGTCCAAAACATTGTAGACTTTCAAATGCCCAAATAAAAAAAATATCTGATAATCTATTAAGCTTACATGGTATGATGCCATCTGAATTTGCTCGACAACCACGCTCCCTTTTAGAGTTAGATCAGTGGAAAGCAACAGAGTTCAGACAATTTATCTTATACACTGGTCCCTTAGTTTTAAAGGGTGTTGTTAGCAAAGAAATTTATAATCATTTTCTAACATTGCATGTTTCAATGGTAATTCTTTTAAATGAAGACAGTGAATTTAGGAAACATTATCTTGCTTTTGCTAGAGAACTCATTAATTATTTTGTTATCAACTCAAAACATTTATATACAAATTCATTCTGTGTTTACAATGTTCACTGTTTACTTCATATTTGTGATGATGTTGTTAAATTTGATTGTTCACTAAATGACATATCTTGTTTTCCCTTCGAAAATTATATGCAGACATTAAAAAAAGCAGTAAAAAACTCAAAGAGTCCTGTTGTTCAAATAGCCAAGCAATATCAAAGTTATACAATCTATGTTAAATACAAAATCTCGAAAACTAAAAGTTTCAGTGAAGCTGAATAATTCATGTTTTTACATAGGAGAAAATCAATTTTGTTTTGTTGATGAGAAATTATCATCTGGATTTTTTAAGTGAAGAATATTTAGACTTGATTTACAAAATGATTTATATACACAACCTATTCAGTCTAAAACCTTTCAAATTTTCTTCATACCAAGTATTGATGAAATTAGAGTTAAGTTTGTTGAGTTAAAAATGGAAAGTCTTTGCCGAAAGGTTGTTGTTCTACCTTGGAAGGGAGGTCTTGCATGCTTTCCTTTATTGCATGAAATAGAACATTAATTGAAAGGTTTTTAAATTCAAATTTCTTTTGATTAAATATTTTACATTTTTTATGTTTTATTAATTTGCATCTTGTATCCAAAGTTTGATATATATATATATATATATATATATATATATATATATATATATATATATATATATATATATATATATAATGATTTATTTTTAACTTTATTTTTCCATTTTATTTGTTTTTTACAGTTTATATTTTTGTATAAAAAGATAATCTTTAATTGAAATTATCTATAAAAAATTAAATATAAAAAAAACATTAAATTATCAACAAAAGCCTAATAATAAGTTGGAATAACAGAAATAAGTAGCAATAACAAAAGACAACTGCTTTTAATTTAAAAAACTTATAAAGGAATGAAAAGGAACAAAAAAAATCATTAGGTTGATAATTATGGTGATAATGACAAGGAAGAGCACTAATTTGTCTGAAAAAACAGACAAATAAAACGAAAAAAGGAATTAAAAACAGCGTTAAAATAACTGTGTGGGCAGTTTAAATAAATCTGTTTAATATTTTAAATATTTAAGATATTTTACTTCATCACTAACTATTAAAAAGGTAGTTTTAGTAAATTTTCTAAAAAATAAAGAAATGAAACAATTTTATAAAAAATTAAATCTCTTAGATAATTTTTTTTTAATTTTACTTTTTTAGCTCTTTAACTTTATTTCTTTTATTTTTTCATTTACTGAATTTTACTTTGTGTTTGTGGTTTTTTTTAATTTCAAAAAATGATAAATAATTGCATTTAAATACATTTTTAAATAAAGCAAAGATAATTTCAATTAAAGATTATCTTTTTAAACAAAAATATAAACTGTAAAAAACAAATAAAATGGAAAAATAATGTTAAAAATAAATCATTATATATATATATATATATATATATATATATATATATATATATATATATATATATATATATATATATATATATATATATATATATATATATATATATATATATATATATATATATATATAGTGTCTCAAAAAATTATCCGACCAAACAAGTTTTTCCCAAAAAAAAATGTTTACCCTCTAAATTATACTAAAAACAATGAATAGCGATACTTACTTTGTCTGTCATTTTAATTCTAATGGGAATAGTATGTTATTTAGCGTTCATATTTTTTGATTCATGCTTCAGTTGGTTTATTATTTGTCCTAAGAGAAACTTAGTATTGAATAGGCTTGTAAAAAAATTATCCGACCAAGCGATATTTAGGTAAGTTTAATTAATTTTATGTGAAATTTGTTGAAATATTTTAGCAAATTTTTATACAATTTATGAAATTGCATAACAAAAAACTGTTTTTTTTGTAGTATAAAAAAAATTATGTATAAAAAAAAGGTTTCATGTTTTTTTAAGTAAAATGGTGGGAGGTAAACGTCACTGGACTGTTTCTCAGAGAAATTTAGCTGTTGATCTAGTCAATCAGGGTAAAACCTATCGTCAGGTGCAGCAAGAGACTGGAATTCCTCATAATACAGTATCCGACATAATGAAGAAGTATAATTTGATCGGAACAACAGCCACAAAAGAAGGGCAGGGTCGCAAAAAAAAGACTTCTAAGAGTTTTGATAGAAACTTAATTATACAAGTCAAGAAAAATTGCTTCATTTCTGTTCGAAAACTGGCTGAGCAAGCTGAAGAGAATTATGGAATAAAATTATCCCATCAGACAATCAGAAATCGTATCCGAGACTTTTTGAAATCCCTGATTTCAAGGACGACTTGTGTGTAATAAACCATATTTGAGTAAGAAACACATGAAAAGAAGATTGGAGTTTGCTAAGAAGTTCAAAAACATGCCGTTAAGTTTCTGGAAAAAGATCCTGTGAAGCGACGAATCGAAATTCAACTTAAAGTCATCTGATGGAGCCCAAAAAGTTTGGAGAAAAGCCGGAGAAGCCTACAAATTAAGCTGCGTGAGAGGAACTGTCAAGTATGGCGGCGGTAACGTGATGGTATGGGGTTAAATGGCTTGGAAGGGTGTCGGAAAACTCCAATTTATAGATACTACAATGGATTAGGTGCAATACAGAAACATATTAAAGCAAAATTTGAAGTCATTTACTCGAAAACTTCGGCTAGGATCTGATTTTACATTTCAGCAAGATAACGATCCCAAGCATAGTGCCACTAAAACCAAGGAGTGGTTTGCTGAAAATAATGTTGAGGTCTTGGAATGGCCCGCACAATCACCGGACCTTAATCCCATTGAACATTTGTGGGAAATTTTAGACAGAAAAATTGGAGATCGGTCATTTTCCAAAAAAGATAACCGCAAAGTGGCAATTGAAGAAGCCTGCGAAAAGATTCAACCAGAAGAAACAAAATCTTTAGTTGAATCAATGCCTAGACCTCTAGAAGCTGTAATCCAAGCATAGGGAGGCTCAACAAAGTATTAAAATAATTGTTTTGTTATATAATAATTTGTTATGAAACAAATAATGTGTTTGGTCGAATATTTTTTGACAATAAAAAAACGACCTAATTTCCTTATTTTAAGACTGAAAACCTTGTGATTCAAATTTTACATTAAAATAAATAAAATCTATTTAAAAACATGTTCTTTTATTTTCATTAATCTTGAGTTTACCAAAAAAGTCTAAATTTATGAAAATAGAGCACTTTTTTTAGGAAAAATATTTAAAAAAATGTTTGGTCGGATAATTTTTTGAGACACTGTGTATATATATATATAAAATCTGATGGAGCCAACTGAATTCAAGGAACAAAAACCCGCTTACCACCAGAAACACCTGTCAAAACCTCTGCATCAATATAATTATTTTGAAGAGCACAAACTTTCATTCGAGTACCATTACATAACCCAGCTTTGAGATCTAAATTTCTAAGTAGCAAAATTACACAACCAATTTTCAATTTTTAACAATGAGGTAGCATACCTGAAGGAGTTAAGCTGTTCAAAAACTCAACAGGAAAATTATTTCTTTCATTAAGGTCATCAGTATCAATTTGGTCAGCACTTAAATAAATTTTGACCTCACCCGGCAGACATTCAAGCACTTCTTCATTGATAATGAATCAACATTAGTTGGTGTTAAAATCACGCGTTTAGAATAATCATTTTGATCAGCATCTCCAAAAATCTTTTCAACAACTGATTCATTTTCTCTAATAATGCACTGATTTGGTATTTTAATGCATCCTTTAAAAGGATCCTCCTCTTTGACAGGTATTGTTCCATTCCCAAGTTTTAGTAGCCATTGGGAAAATTCACCTTCCCCATCTTGAACTCTCATATTTTCAGTTAATGCAAACTTCTGCACCAAATTGCCAATGCAAAGAACATTTTACACACAATTCTACTATTTCAGCTGGTTGTGTTTATACACAATTCTACTATTTCAGTTGTTGAACATTTTCATCAAAATTTTCTAGATTTAAGCCAATAAACTCATCAATAACAGGCAGATTGTAATCAGTCAGCATTTTACCACTTTGATTAATAATCTTTTCAATTTGATGAAGAGTAGCTTGTTCAGCTATTAGAAGTGGGATTGAGCGGTGAATGAAATCTTCCATCATAAAAGCTTTGCATGTATTCCAGAGATGTAAAGGATTGCCAGATTCACAAAAGGTCAAAATAATTGAAAACAACTGTCTAATTTGCTTTGGCGTATGTGTTAAAACTGCCTCAGAAAGTGTATTCTGCCATTCAGTGTCATCTTGCAACAGACTTTTCAAAACACATGCTTCACGAAACATTTTAAGGACAATACCATTAACAGTACGCACATCATCCCAAGATGTTGCTCCTTTTGCTTGCAAAAGTAACAGTTTAAGAAAAAACAATTCTCCAGTTGGATTAACTTTATACATTCTTACTATCACCTTATTACCACCCCTTTGTCTAACCTTCCATTTACAATGTTTATCATCAAATATAAAGTGATAAGGAATGTCTACATAAGAATAGCAATGTGCTCTTTCATTTTCAGTATTTAACTTAAGCCATCCCGTTAGGTGCGTATCACGTTGAGCTGCACAATCTTAAGCCATTTGTTCTGCTCCTTCTCTAAAATACAATAATTGATTTTCAGGTAGATGTTTACCAAGTCACAGCACTTTGAAAACACAGAAACAACATAATATAAACATATGTAGGGTCATGGCACCCCCTACCGTGAAGAAGCACCTACCGTGGTTTTTGAAAAAATGAGTAAATTTTTTATGTTTTTTTTTTTAATTTATTTTTTTAGTATTGTTTTATACAAAACTAACTAATTTCACTAATAATATATTTTTAAAAAGATATATTTTTAAAGATTTGAGATGTTTTTTTACCGCAAATGATTTTTTATCGCTTTCTTAAGAAAATCTTTAACAGTAAAAAAAAGTTTGTCTAGTTTTTTTTATGGGTTGAAGTTGATATAATTTTTTCGATAAAAGTTTAAAATAGTTGTAAAAACATTGAATATTTTAAATCTTATCAAAAAATATTAGTATTTTTTGTATAACATTGTTTAATCATTTACACGGTAGGTGATTACGAAAATTATAATAGTAAGCACTTGCCGTTTATAAAAATATTTTTTCGGACGTGTTTTATTTTGTGAAATTTTCTCTCTAAAAAAACCATTTAAGTTAAACTAAATTACCAATTAAAGGTAATTTAACCCTAGGGAATATTTATTTGATCTGTTTTTTATACTGTTTATTTATTATGTGAAATGAATTTAACCCCTGGGGAGTATTTATTTGATATGTTTTTTATACTGTTTATTTATTATGTGAAATGAATTCGATTAGAAAGATGAAAGGTTCAAAAAAGAATAAAAATATTCGAAAAAAGCTATTGTATTCAGAAGAACAACTGCATGCAGCACTTAGAGCTTTAAATAAAGCTGAAAAAATTTTATGTGTCAGCAAAAAGTTTAATGTTCCTGAAAGTACCTTACGCGACAAATTATCTGGTAAAAGCCAACCCAAACGGCAAAACTCTGGCATTAAATCATATCTTGGAGAAGAAATAGAGAATGAATTGGTTGCTTGGTTAATGCAGTGCGCTAACATGGGATTTGCGATAACAAAAAAGTTATTAATTAAGGCAGTACAAAAAATAGTTAAAGGGCGAGGTATAAAAACACCATTTAAAGATGATATCCCAAGTAAAAACTGGTTTTACAAATTTATGCGCCGTCATAAGGAGTTATCGCAAAAACGAGCAGAGCATATTAGTAGAGCTAGAGGTCTTATAACTGAAGCATCGATAAGAAAATGGTTTAATGAGGTGCATGAATTATTAGGTGATGATGCGCAATACCTTAATGATCCATCTCGTGTTTTTAACTTGGACGAAACTGGTTTTGAGTTAGCACCAAAAACTGGAAAAGTAATTGGCATTAGAGGAAGAAATGTTTATGAAGAATGCAACAACAGCAATAAGGAAAACCTTACAACTCTATTTTGTGTAAATGCAAATGGTGAATTTGCACCATCATTAACATTGTACAAGTATGCTCGAATGCCAAAAAATATTGCTGCTGCTGCACCACCAGGTTGGGGTCTCGGTAAAAGTGACAGCGGCTGGATGACTGCCGAATGCTTTTATGAGTACTTCACAAATGTGTTAGTACCATATCTGAAATCTATTAATACACAATTACCAATATATATGTTCATGGATGGACATCGCTCGCATCTGTCTAAAGAGCTCAGCATGTATTGCTCTTCGGAAAGAATTCATTTGATTTCGTTGTTTCCTAATGCTACACACATCTTACAACCATTAGATGTGTCAGTTTTTGGACCTATGAAAAAAAAATGGCAGAACATTTGTCGGCAATTTAAATTGGATAACAATTTTAACGAAATTCGCAGAGAAAATGTACCAATGTTGTTGAATAATTTTGTTATGGATCCAAATATGAAAAAAAATATTATTAACGGATTTAGGTCGACAGGAATATTCCCATTTAATGCGAACAATGTTGATTATAAAAAAGTAATTCAACGTGTTAAATTGAATTCCACAATTGATAGCAATGAAACGAATCTTTCAAGCCATAATAATGTTGGAGACATATTTGAAAACAACCTTGCACCTGAAGTATTGCTCCAGTTTGAAAAAATTGGAAATAAAGAATGGGGAGGAAAAACTGACTTCAGAGAATTATTTAATTTTTGGAAAAAACTTAAATTTAACGGTAGCTCCAAACAAACCATAAATTTAATAGAAGCCAGCAATAATGTATCGAATAATGAAATCGATAAAGAATTGTATTTACATATTAGCAGTACCCAAAATGAAATCGTATCTAGTAATGTTAGTGAGTTCGGAAAAAGCGTAATTATTGATGAATCCGGTGAAAGTAAATCAGCAACAGATCCAACAGATTCAAATAAACAATTAGTAAAAGATGTAAATCCATTATACGACTTTCTTTTATGGCCAAAACAACCAATCACGAAAAAAAGGCTTAAACAAGTTGAACGATTACCGAGCGTTGTAACTTCATCAAAATGGTTAGAGATTCAAATAACTAAAGAAAACGCAAAGGAAGAAAAAGATATCAAAAAAATTGAACGTAAGAATAAAGCTGCTGAAAAAAAAAAATTGAAAGAAAAAGAAAAACAAGAAAAATCTAAAAGAAAACAAGCTGTGACAAAAGAAAATAAAAATAAAAGACAAAAAAAAAACATTTAAAAAAAGAATTTAAAATGAAAAAAAGTTTAAATTCAGAAAAAAGCTTTGGTGGATAATTTTATAACCAATGTCTTCTTTGTTTTGTAATCATATTAAATTTATGTATTTGTTTCTCGATTTAAATATATAAAACTAAAATTAAAATATACGATTTTTTTCATACACGGTAGGTGGTGCTTTATCACGGTAGGTGAAGAAACGTACTAGCTCTTACAAAAAATTAAAAATAACATTAAAAAAATAACTTTACTCCAATTCGAATTATATAATTTAGTTAATAATTGAGTATAAAATATTAATTCGAATACCCTAAATAAAAATCTGTTATGGTTTTGGAGTTAAGAAGTTTTGAAGTTAAAAGTTTTCTTAAAGTCGCGGTAGGGGGTGCCATGACCCTACCAACTACAAAGCAAAAACCATTGATTTTTTAAATACAACTATCACTAAATAATTAATATAAAATTTATCATTACAAAAAAAAAAAAAAAAAAAAATGGTAAAGCTAGAAAAGTTAAAGAAATTATTTAGATATAACAAAGTCAAATGTTGGTCAAATTAAAAAGTACAGTTAAAAATTTAAGTTCAACTTGGTTATTTAAAACTAAGAGAGATTTGATTAAGTGAATATCAGATGCGAATGATAAAATAACAAACACTCGAATAAACCGGGATTCGAGTGGTTTGTTGAATTTGATAAGGAAATTAAAAAATCAAGTAGGAAAGGTATTAACCGTGATTTAATACTGAAAAAAAAAAGACTTCAAAGAATATACAAATAACGAGACAGACAAAAGAAACTTTAAAGAATATTATTAATCTAAAAGGAAAACTCCTCTTTGAGAAATGTTTTTACTATTAATGTTGATGTAGCTTAACAAAAAAAAAGTAAAATGGAAAAAGCGTAAACTGAATTGAAAATTGCAGAAACAGATGCTGATTTTCATTCTAATACAGAACTAGATTTAAAAGCTACTGATTTAGATGACTTCTATGATAATATGATCGATCGAAGAAGTTTTCACTGTAACTGTAGTGCAAATTACTACTCCAGTCACATATATACTTCTTTATTTTGTAGACAATATTGGATATGATAACTTTTACCATTATCACATCAAAGATCATATAATAGAATTAATCAAAGCTGGAGTGCCGATTAGAAAATATGCTAAAGCTACATTAGCATTGGAAACTTCAGATTTTATTACTGATGTTGAAACAAAGAAAACAAGAGAAAGAGAAAGTATATTCTAGTAAATTTTTACAAGCTGTTATCTTATTTCTTTTGTTATTTCATGGTTAACCCTTACTATGCTAAATAATATTTTGCTATCTTTAAGATCAATATAAATGAAATAATGGTCTAGTTTTAACCCTTAGATAAATCTTAGATAATTACAAACAAAAATAATTATAGATGTGAAAAAAAATAAATTCTAATATAACCTATTAAATGCGCAACGGCTAAACGCTGGATAAACACCGTTCGAAAAATGGTTGCCATACATGGAACATGAATTGTACGATGAGCAAGGCTAAGCTCGGCTCATGTTCGTTTGCCGATGGTGGGCCAATCGTGATGCCAAAGGTGGGCCTCGCACGGCCCAAGAATGAAGTGTTTGCTGGGTTGCTCACCAAGAGAAGCACTAGATACAAATAAGGTTTTGTCCACAAGTAGTAACTTTTAAACGACACCTAAAACAAAGTATAAAAACTGTCTCTTAAAAAAAATCAAACTTTCTGAAGTTTATAAAGTTTTTTTTTTAGCTTAAAACGGCAAACGTTTATGGTGTGTCAAGTTTACATTCATGCAAAGGTTTATATTTTTGAACAATAAGTTTAACGGTTTTAATCGAATAAAAATTCTGTGCCGCGTGTTGAAACAAAGTAAGGTATGTGATGTATCCCAAACTTTACTCTAAAATCTTTCAAATCTTTTTAAAAGTTTGTTCTTTATTCGTTATTTTTTGTTATTCAAGGGAAATCAAAACACCGATGCTTGTTATAAATAGTTATAAAGATTTTTTTAACTTAAATAAAAAATAACTTCTTTAATACTAAAGGTTTAAACTATCCGCGACGGTGAGCATGGTAATGAAAACGCAATATAAGGTATGTGGTTAATTTTTAAGTGGTGTAAAATGGAGAAATTATTCGTAGTATAAAAATACTTAACCAATAACTTAGGAACTTAGTTTGATCTTTTATTACTGAGTGAATATATAAACAAGTTTGGTTTCAATAAAAGTTCACAAATCCAAGAAATTAAAACTAAATACAAAGTCTTTAATCAACATTTGAGTGCAAAACAGTTTTGTTTGTTGTTGATATTTTTAAGAAAGGCTACAATAAATTATAACTGCCAGCTTGCAACTGTGTTTTCCATCTAGTGGTTTAAAGTCTAAAAAGAAAACTCTCTCATTCAAACTTCACCGTTCATTTAGAAATTTTCACAAAAACTTTCAATTTCGGAACTGTTTCGTCTCTATATTTCATTCTGCTGCATCGAATTGACCAGCGGTTGTTCAACTGAGAATAAAACCAACGCATAAATCGCATTTCAGTCGCTTATCTTCATTCAATCCAAGGCTGCAACCACTGGAATATAGCTTTTGGACGCGGTCGTTATATCCGCAACGCCACTGCTAGGTTATGTTATTCTCACAGTTTTTGGTGTGACTAATTTGAGAACATTCACGGCATTTATTTCGCTTAATTATTTTTAAAAACCTAAAATAAGAAAAGCATGCGTTAAAAAGCATCTTTTCTGCATTTAAAATTTCACAACCAAAAAGAAAGAGTTTTCGTTACATTTATACAACTGTTTAACAATGGAATCAGTGTGTGACTGGTTCTATTGGTTTTTGACGAATGATTCAACTAATTGATTTTTCCTTGCGGGAAACACCTTTTGCGTCTGTTTGAAAACCGATTAAAAGCTGTATTAAAAAAAAAAAAGTATTTCTTTTCATCTTTTATCTATGGTTAACTATTTTCATCTTTTGTAACTGAAATTTCAAACACTGAATTGGTTGATTCTGAAACTGCTTGATTGACATTTAAACTCGATTCATTCGATCGAATGCTTTCAAAGCTCATCTTTCGAAATACCTCAGTTGTATTTTTGGAAGGATTAAAAATAATAATTTTGATTTTGTACAAATATAAGATGGTCAGCAATAAGAAGTTTAAAATGTTTGTGGAGAGCCAGATCAGAAGACTGTAACTGTTCGAATCTCGCAAACCTACTCCGATTGGAATTGCTATAATCTTCACCAGAGTTGAAAAAAACATTCCGAACGCGATGTAGTTCGCGTCGTTGTATTTTCCTGGCAGATTCCGACCGTAGAACGATTGCACGGCACACAAAAAAAGAATAACAAATGTAAAGCTTATGTCAGAAACCAAAAAAGGTAGAGTGTCACAGTGCTTTTCGATTTGAATTGAAGATGAGGTTATCGTTTTGTTTTCTGTTAAACTTAGAGGGTAAATACTTTGCATAACAAAAATCATCGTTACGTATAACGATAGCGCGCAAAGAAAAATGAGTATTTCTTTCATTTTCATTTTCATCTTATCTTTTGGGGTCAGCTTGTGATGTGACTCAAACACTGCCACCAAATGGTTTACTTTGACCAAAGTAAACGTAATTATAGTAAAAGACAATAGTCCGCTGGCATACGTTCGCAAATAGCATTTCCATTTTGAGTCTTCTCCGAAAAACAAAAAGGGAACGAAAAACAAAACCAGGTGCGTTGTCATCTGCAGCATGGACATTCGAAAGTTTGCAGAACGCACAATCGGTGTGCTTCTTTTGTGCATGAAAGTCAACATGAACACGATTGCAGTTGCGCCACCAAACACAGAAGTGAAGAACACTACAATTAGGAACGGATGTTTTTCTTCTCTTTCAAAGCTCCAGTAAATGAGATCAGGACTGAGACATTTTGTTTTCCCTTCGTTCGGGTATTCTCCTGTGGGACAAACCGTGCAGCTGCTTTCTCCAGACTCTTTCTTGAACTGATTTTCAGGACACTCGGTACACGTCCAGCAGCAACTTTCTTGATAATATTCTGGGTATTTACCTTCAGGACATGGCTCAGAACAGGATGATTTAACAGCAATCAATCGAAGAGTTGCTTGGTTAAGAACTATAAAGTTCTCCTCGGATGACCAGTATGCGAAGTCTATAAAGTTTGATCTACTAACAAAGTAGAAATCGTATCGAGCATTCTGAGGGTCTTGATTTTCGTCAAAACGAAACGTGCTGTTTTTCCCTATCGAAATGTTTGCGCGTTTAATTTCCTTGTTGAAGTCTTCTCGATTTCCATCGAGATCAGGAATGAGGTTTTTTTTTCTGTAGTTTTCAAAAGCGTTTGTTAAAACATCTACAGCAGCTTGCACAGTCTTTGCAAGAACATAGTTAAACTTATAGTCAAGCTCACGAACTTGAGTGTCTGTTTGGCTTTTGTTAAACTTTTCAAATATCATTTTCAACCACAGATCTGACTCTCCGTAAGTTAAATTTAAAAAGTACTCTTCAAAGTCATTCTTACTTCCTAACTCAGGAAGAGCCAAGATAATGGTTCCGTTCAATATCTTCATTAGGTCATTAAACAATGGATCCAGTTGATTGGACTCACTTATTATCCATGTTTTGCCCGTAAGCCCATTTTTTCCTGCAACTTTAAGGAACGCTTCAATTGAGTCAAGATACCCCCACATAATAATGACTTTAGAAGAAGACCGACTTAAACTAGCTACAATATCATTGTACTCTTTTGCTGACCTGTTATAATTATCGCTAAAGTAGTTTTGCACACTTACACAAATACTGCGATTTTTAAACTTTTCAATAAGTACCTGTGCGCCAGTTCTCCCGTAGGTGTTATCAGAAGCGAGTAGCGAAACATAAGTCCAGTTGAAGGAAACTATCAAGTTAGTAATGGCTTCGGCTTGGTAATTGTCAGGTGGAATTGTACGATAAAAGTTGGGGTAGAGTACCTTATTGCTTAGCTCGACACTGGTGGCGCTGTAACTCAAGATCGAAATGTTGTAAAATGGCGATAAAAGTTGGTGGATGTATATGGAGTTTTGCGATTGCTGTGGACCAACAATACCTAAAACTTTTCTGCTCGCATCATTTTCGTTTGAACAGTTACAAGTATTCTGGTTATCATCGAGGAAAAATGAATTTACAATAGCTTTTGTTGTGAAATCCAAGTTAGTGTTATCACCAGTATCGTATATTGCATATCCAAAAACATCATTGTGTATATTAGCCTTTTCAACAGCATACCTAAAAGCCTCCATCTTTAAAATAACTATGCTATCAAAGTTCGGTGTGCTACAACTTTTAATAGGAAACAACCCAACTATTATGAAACTTCCGCTTTTCTTCAACTCGGTCTCGCATATTTCACAGAATACTCTATCAAATAAAAACAGCAGTAACAAAGATGATGTTAGTATCTTACAATAATTATACATACTATTGTAAAATGCTTATAATTTTTCTGAAATGATTAATAACATTTCTGAACGCACAAATGCTAAGAGACGTAATTATTGCGAAAATATACTACACCTAAATTTATCAGGGTTTAGCGTATTTAAGCGTCAATATACTTGAGATCATCTAAATCGAGCCAAGTATGGTATGAAAATCGAGCCAAGTATGGTATGAAAATGGATAATAAGTTCTATTGTATGTTTTACATGGATTCCTCACTGCGATTCTATCTTCAAATGTATTCTTATCAAAAACAGGTATTTTGAAAATTTCTCTGCAAAGCCATTAAAAATAACTACTTTTGATTAGAGATCATTTTAAAAAAAGTCTTTTTAACGGTAGATTAGTTTTAAGAAAAGAGGAATGAGAAATGTAATTGCATTACTGTATTTCAACGTAAAAGCTACTTTATCGATTACAATTCAACTTTTATTGAATATTTTCTTCTGAACTGAACGAAACAGAAAGTCCTGAACACGCGTATTTTGCACGGCCAGATTAACGATATAATTAACCATTTGCAAGTTTCATACGGGAAGGACTGGGTACTAATAATTGAGCTGTAGGGACAAAAAATTTTATTGCGTTTGTTTACATTTATAGCAGTTTAAAGTGAAGCAAAATATAGCTAATATAAATATAAACTAATTTATTATTACTGTTATAAATGGAATTAATATTAATGTAGTTAACATTTCAACTGCAAAAAACAGTGACAGTCCATTGACCCATTTAAAAAACTAACCTCAGTATTACGTGCAGGCTCAGCTTGCACTACTATGTACAAAATCTATATACTGCATTTTACAATCTTATCATCCTGAAACTTCAAACTCAAGTTTCTTTATTATTCAACTAAATAATTTACTGATGTCAGTTATCAAGGAAATATCAGATAGCATTTTGCATTCAAATCCAATAAAAAATTGGCAACATCATGAACATTCTTTGCTCACTACTCTTGGAAATAATGTTGTAGGGAAAATTCCTGATTTTAAAGAACTAAAACCACTTAGATCGTATGTTAAAGAACTTGTAAAAACATCAACTTTTCCATTAAAATTGATATGTTTAAAATTATGATAAAACAATAAAATATGCTTTTACATGGTTATATATATTCACAAAATATCATTAATTACAAGATTCTGCTTTTAGTCCGATGGGGCGCATTGTAAGGTTTACAACATGACATAACATTTTCCATGTTGAAGAAAGTAAGTCCATTCTTTGTACCGCCCACACCGCATTAAGAATTGACCAATCACGTACGCATCCTATGAATCTCTCTACATGAATACGGGTAGAAGCTATATCAAAATTACCAGCTACATCAGCTTGTGGGAACTGATGGCTTGATTTTTGAGATGGTTGATTCAGATATATTCCTTTTGAAGCGCATAAAACCCTCTATCTGCCATAACTTCGTGTTCTTTCTCAACTAGTTCTAAAATATGAGATTGTTCTGTTAATTCATTATCTGTGATCGAACCAGGGTATATGTTTCCAAAAAGCAATCCTGACCCATGTGGAGAGATTCCAATTAAAGCTTTCCCTGTTGTACAGTTTTTATAACTTGAAAACATTAAAGTATTAAGGTCATAATTGTTTGTTGAAACTTAAATTCTGTAGCATCCACAACAATATCGGTTTCACCATGGCCTGTTTTTTTAAAAACAGAAGGCATCATCAGGGAAATATAAGTGCTTTCGACTTTTAAATTTATCTCTGAAAATATTATGTCTAGAAATACAACCCATCCATTGAAAACACGATACATGGTGCTTTTAGAAACTCCAGCCATAAATCCAATAACACCAAGATGAAGTGCATGTCTGCACAATGTTAGAACTGAAAACAATTCGGTTTTCTTTTCAAGGAATCTGGTTCCTGCACCTTTGCAATCCGGATATTCAATTAAGTGGCAGTATGGTGCTACACAATTATAAAGGAGTTGAAATTGCACGACAGTTAAACCACATAAATATTTAAACTGCTTTGGTTTGTCTTTAAGTTTGGAATATTTAAACATTCCTTTTTCAAATTTGTCTAGTTCTTTTTTTGAAATTTGATTTCTTACAGATAAAATTAAATATTTTTTATGTAACATATCGTTCTTTACTTTGTTTATTATTTTTTCTTTTTTAAGCTGTTTTATATAATTGTTTGCATTGTTTATTTTTTCTAGAAGAATTTTGTTAGCATCTGCTTCTTTTTTTAATTTAGAAAATAACTGTTGTTTTGTTGGTTTAAGTAATGATAAAGGAGATTTTGTAACATAAGAAGGTTGGTTTGTTGGTTTTTTACGAATAGGACAAGGTTTAGACAAGGATATCATCATACTAAGCTTACGTTTTAACCCTTTCAAATGTTTTTTATCAGCTTCAGTCGTTTTTCTTGATTTAGTTATTTTGGCCAGAGCATTTGCGTATTTTCGTTCCATTATAGCAATTTGGCTTGGTGGTGCAGCTATGTCTGGAATATCAGTGCATAACTCTCTTATTCCAGATGAAAAATGTTCACAACAAATATTCCCATTTCTGAAATTCATTCCCTTTGTATTTAAAACTCGGATATATTCTTTCTGAATAGAAACATCTTTGGGAAGCCTGTAAAACTTTATACGTTCTCCGTTAGTAGTTTTGTTTCTAAAGTTGTTAAAACATAATGCTGCGCCACAAAACCAGTTAACCATTTCTTTTAAGTGATACAATCAATATAATTTGATATCTAATAATGTTTAATATCTTTTTATTAAAATAAATAATAGTTACATATCGCTAACTTATTTTATTAGCATATTAAAAAAAATATTTGTTTTGATTTTTACATATATTTTTGTCTCGATTGTATCAAGTACTACGCTATTTTTAGTAGTTTAATCGAGGAAAAAACTGTATATCGCTTAATCTAGAAACATTATCTGATTGGCTAGAGTTTTGTCCCTAAGGCAATATTCGCTTACTTAAACCGCGTCGTATGTAACTTGCTAATAGTCATAATAACAGATAGTCTGGCCAGTTAAGCCGTTTTCGCAAGATTCTATTGTTTTCAAACAATAGAAGTTAAAACTTTGAATTTATGTTGAAAATAGTTAATTTATCGTGCCCAGTCTACTAACTAGTGCACAAAATCTAATAAATGGCAAACTTTGGAGAGGAACAGTCCATTTATTCCCTTATATTAGATCTAGAATCAGACGTTTTTTTTGAAAAAAGTAAGTTCCTTAAAGATATCGATGCTTTTCTTACAGAAATTGAGAATGGAAGTGTTTAAAATAACTTGAACTGCCAGCAGTGTGTTAAAAAATGCAAATCAGAGAAAGGACTTAAACACCACATAACAACACATCACTTTAAGATTGACTCTTCAACACTGCAAAGAAATATAGTAACTGATATTAAGCGTGCGTGTACTGCAGAAGAGTTCACAACTTTCATTAAAAAAAGCATTAAATTTGTGGAAAACGATCTTTGCTACCTTCTATATATTCGAGATAAGCTTTCAAGGTACAGTTTCTCAGAAGATGATGCAAATCATTCATTCGATCTAATAATGGAAGTTATTGAAAATTTTAATGGTTATGCAGAAGTTTTTTATCCACAATTTTACAAAGTTGCTGGTCAGAAAGGTTTTATGAAAAATCTGACAGATAAAATCTCAACTCTTGTAGGATGACCTTGCAAATCACATTTTGGCTCACTTGACTAAGTCTAAAAATGCCACCTCAGTTTTAGCTATTGATGATGAAATTAAGTTTACAGACAAAGAAAAAAATTTAATTGAATATTTGGGTGGGTATGTATTTAGTACTTTTTATTGAAGGATACGTTATTAAAAAAGTTGACAAACCAGATTTGACAAGACCCAGCAAACATAAGACGTCTTAAGACCGTCTTATTCAGGTCTTTAAATGGTCTTGCCTTAGATTGACGTCTTCAAGATGTCTTCAAGACGTCTTTTAAAAGACTGTATGGTCGTGAAAAATTGCGCGTCTTCGTAAGAACCTGAAAATCCTTGTAAAGCCCTAAATAATGTTTTTAAAGAAGAAAACAATAAGTCTTCGAGTTGTAATTATGAGAATTTTGAATGTTGTAATGCAGCACCACTTTTGACAACAGAAACATTATCAGAAGATTTAGCAATGTGGTCTTCGAAAAGCAAAATTTCTCAAAACCAATTAAACGAGCTTTTGAGTATTCTTAAAAAACATGGTCATTCAGAGTTACCAAAAGAGTTACAGTAGATAGGAAGTGAGGTGGAAC